>NC_047110.1:76275327-76496318 GCF_902500255.1 Thalassophryne amazonica
CATATATATACATATACATATATATACATATACATATATATATATTTTTTTTTTTTTAATGGAAAGCAAAGTAGGGTTTTTTGTTTTGTTTTTTTTGCTTTTGCTGATCCAAAAATGATCCGATCAGTTGTTTAAAAAACATATCCCATCCAAACGGTGTATTTTGCAATGTGTGACACCCTAGTGGGCGCTGTGAGTGAAAATGACAAATGCATCATTTAGAAAATAACTTTTTTGCTGTGCTCTATGCTGCTTTGCGCTTGGTATTAGATTAGGGCATAGAAGTTCTTTCATTACCTGATCAACAGTCATCTTCTGGAGCTTGTCCTCCCAGTCTTGGGGGTCACTGTGGTGATAATGAGAAGGGGGTGTGAGCTGGCTGAGGATGCTGGGATCCCGGTCATGGCAGAGGTCTGTCAGGTGGGCAATGTAGAGCTTGAGTTTACTGCGGTTCTGGGACAGGGCTAGAAGAGGGGGTATTATCTGCACATTTGGTATCGTGGGACAAAAAGGGTGAGGTATAGTGGGAAAAGGGGGAGAAAAATAATTACCATCATACAACACACCAGTGATCAAAAGGTTCAGTGAAGAGTGTGCTCCTTTTTCAATGTTGCACATAAGAATAAAGGACTTCAGCATGAGACACCAACAGAGTGAAACACATTTTTAATGAAAAAATTAAATATTTTAATCCAGTTTTGATGGGTGTAATCAGTAGGGCTGTCCCGAATGTCACATCCAACCAAGTTACTGATAACCTACAGAACCACTGCATGTGATTTAGTTCCCTTATTTTCAAAAGTATAATTCACACCCTTCAAAAAATGCCTCTGGAAGAGAAAAATTATATACAAGTCATACCAGCAAGTGTGTCTTTCCTGTATTATCAGCTCTGTGAGATTTTGTCTGTGTTGCTATGATGTTATTACTTTTTTACTTTTGTTATTGCCATTTTTTATTAGATTATGTACTTTCTTCTGTGCTTTGATCCCTGGAAAAGCTCTATATAAATAGTTATTATTAATAATTCTAATAACAACAACAATAAGTAGTAGTGTCATTTTTCAGTATGTAAGTCACACCACAATATAAGCTGCTAAACATCTCAAATTCATAATAAAATACAAATTATACTCCAGAAGATACGGAAACTGTTCGGATAAGCTGGAACTGTTTTCCAACCAACATAAGTGCATGTTTTATCATACAAACCATTGCTATAAAAGCAGCTTCATCATGGTCACCGGTGTCGCAGATCAAACGGTCCGCCCCTAAAAATTGGTCCGCCTTTTACATCTGCACATGCATCATTTCAAATGGATTAGTGGGACTATTAACCATCAGATGATAAACGTAAAAACTCTTAAATCATTCTAAAGTCAGTTTTAAGCAGAAACAAGGCCATTTTAAACAGAAACGAGGCGAATTTCCATGACACTTTGAAATGTCTGACACGCAGTGAATGCATCAGCTAACAGCTCGTTTAGCTGCAGCACTCTGATTGCTTCCTCTGCCTTTTATGATGAAATAATGCTGAATTTATGTGGAAATGATTGTTGTACTAAAGCTTCAGATAATGACTGGTGTGCAGTTTGAAGCAGAAACAAGGTGATAATCCGTGAACCGCATCATCAAGGTGGACCGATTTTTAGGGGGACTGTTCGGTCGGCGACACCGGAAAACAGACACGTACTCAGTTGTTTTCACAGCCAAACTACTGACAGCGTTCGGGTGACTTTTCAAGGTTTGGTAAAATCGAGTATCTGATACACTGACTGTCTTATCCTCCCTTAATTAGGGAATAACCCTGTTGTGTCTGATGATTTGGGGACGTTCATGCTGGTTATACAGTCGCAAAGAGAGCTTTAAAAAGGAGTTTACGGCTATTTGCAACCGTATAACAGCATGAACGTCCGCAAATCATCAGACACAAGGGGGTTATTCCCATTCTAATTTAATTCCATCGTTTGCACGGTTTATTTTTCTGTAGGTAATTTGGTCAGCGAGGCTTACCATCAAGCTGAGGCAGCGTCGCTCCAACAGCCGTCAAGGTGCGGAGTAATCCATCAAACGTGAAAATCCATCAAATGTGAAACGGTAATTCTGTATCAGAATCCACATCAATACTTTCGTATGGTAGCTTAAATTCACCCATTTAGGCAGCGGCGTCGGTACGCGACTTCTTCTCGCTCTCAGCTAACAGATAGCAGCGCGCGCAGCTGGTGTTCTGTGGAATTGTGCGTCTCTTTGCATAAATAGACACTTCTGCATCATGACAATATTGCGCATGTCATTAAACAGGAATGACATCTTGTCAGAAGTTGAACACTGGTCAGAGTAATACATCCAAATGTTTTGCCACCGTTACCCTGATATTATACGGTCTATAATCTCACACACTTAACCAATCAGATTCACAGAAAAAAATGTAATTGGATTAGAATATGAAGTAATTCCAAACAGCTAAGTTTTTTCAGCATTTTGTCTTCCTTTAGCCAGTATGGACTGAAACATGACATGACCGTTGCAGCTGTGAGCAATGGGGAGATTATAGCTACTTTTTCCACATTTGTACTGAGAAATTGAAATAAAGTACAAATAAATAACGTAGTCACCCTAATAATCAGTACTACATCTAGAGTCATTTACTGTATGTCTGTGCATTTATTCTATCAGCAGTTAAAATATAATTAAAAGAAATACACTGAAGAGAAAATGTTAGGATGTGATCATTAGAGACAGAGGAGCTGCATGAAAACACATGATGCAGGAGTTTGAGGGTACAAGTCTGTCTCAGCATAAAAACTGTGTCTAAGCTCATGCATGCAAACACAATGATCCCCATCTCAAGAAACCACAAAAGAAAAACATCTCAATGTTAAAGTGCGGAACAACAGAGTCTGTTAACAGAAAGGTTGATTTAACAAACATGCAACAAGCAAAAAACACAAGTAGACAACATTAAGAAGAGAGGAACTGAGGATTGACACACACACACACACACACACACACACACACACACACACACACACACACACACACACACACACACACACACACACACACGGAGGACAAACATGCCATTGTCATGATGAAAGTACATATCGGTCTAGATTTTATTTTTTTATGAGCTCACCCTTCTGAACAAAATGGCTGAGAGAGAGGGGGGATGAGGGTAAGAAAGAGGCTACGCCCAAATACCCTCCTCATCATCCTATTACAAACAAGGTAAGCCAGTCGCAGCATTAGAAAAGAACACGTGATTAGTGCGTATGCAGACAAAAACAACAACATATCCTCTTCACAAAGTAGTATCTACGTCAATATCTACACAACCAGTTACAAATTTATTTTTATTGCAGCTGTTCAGGATGGAAAGCAGAAATGATGCCAGCTGATCACTGGCCGGGGTACCTACCTGATCTGGAGAGGGTTTGTGATTTGCCTGGTTGGCCTTCAAATGGTCGTCCTCATAGTTATCTGCCATCAGCTTCATTCGGTTCTGAGTCTGTGGAATAAATGACAGGTGTAACATAAAAGGAGGGAAAAGCAGGAGGCTGGAATGTATGCTGAATTAATGTTTTTGCCAGTAATGCCAGACAAAACACTTTGATGAATCACACATTCATTCAGTCAGGTTCTGTAGTTTTGTTCTGTCATTCACTGGGCTTCAGATCCAGTGACTGACAGAAGAATGGCAGTGTTTCAGAAGAAAAATATCTCCTTACTTTAAGATGTGATTATTTTTCCTTAATTTTGTGCTGCTATCATGAGTAAAAGTCCTGCTTTGAACAAAATTAATGTGTTTCTATATTTCCCCACACAGTAAATCTACCCCGTGCAGGTTGATATGTGCAGCTTCTGTCAAAAACAGACTTGGTGAGTATTCCTTGTGGATCAGAGTGGAGAACCGTTTGTGGGACGCATCTAAATCGCGCTGTAGCATCACAAGCATAGATTGGGATGGTTGGCGCAGCTGGGCCTGGTGGAATTTAGGGGCAAATCCAAATGGAGTTCATTTCAAATCTGCACTCCACGGCTCAGGTACAGAAACACTGTGTGTTTAAGTTGACAGTTCAAAGTAAGCGCAATGTTTATTTAACAGACCTGAAAGTGTACTTTATTTATTAGTGTATTTTATTTGCTTTATTTACTTTGGATATTTCGATTTTTTCCCCACATTCAATTTCCAGTTTCTGAATATTTTTTAAGACTTAACAGTACAATGCTCTTTGAAAGGGTGTACTGACATTATCGATAAAATCAAATAGTCTTAAAAAGACAATTACCAGTTTATCTCAGGCTGCAATGAATGATTACCTACATGACTGATTACTCTCTTGACTGTTTTCCTCTATTAATCAATTAGTTGTTCCATTGAAAAATGTCAAACAGTGTTTGTCAAAGCCCAAAATGATTTCAAATGTGTTAGTTTGTCAAAAACCCAAAGATATTGAATTTGTTGTCACAGGATAAAATAAACTAACAAAGAAACCATTTAAGAAGCTGAAATCTAAAAATCTGGACTTTTTTAAGGACCCAAAATAATCAATAATGAAAATAGCTGGTAATTAATTTGCAGTCAATTAATAATCAATTAACCAATTAATTGTTGCAGCTCTAATATACAGTTTATTGCAATTATTTCTGAGATAATACATGTCCAACAAAATCAGTTATGGTGACAGGCTGAATAACTTCAGAGTAAATATGTAGCCAGATTTAGTGTCTGACATTAAATTATTTCTCTTAAATCAAAGGTCTTATTTTTGGCATTTAGGATTTGAATTATGATTCCATGAAAGTGTGTGTGTGAGCTCCCTAGATTGCAGAAATGAATTCTTTTCTCCTGTGAGTGGGAAAAACCATCCAGCACCTGCTGTTTGAGCTGCTGCACCAGTCTGTCCTTCTCCCGTTTCAGCAGAGACACCTCATCCTGGGTCTTCTTCTTTTTCGAGGATGACAGTTCCAGTAGGGCAATGTTAGCGTCTTTCTCACTGATAGCGGCCAACAGCGCCTCCTGCCTGTTGGGCAAGGATGGAACAAGTTGGAATATAACCATATTTATAAAGAGCTTTTAATCATCATTTATTATTAATTGCATAAAATCATCCTTCCAGCTGGCACAGGCTGGAAGAGGATGACATTTTGCAAGATGAAGGTACAATCAATAATTTAGACACTCCGCCGCCCAACTTTGTGTGTGTGTCAGTGAGTGAGTGAGAGACTTACTTCATCTCCAGCACCTCCTCCAGGTGTTTTCTGCGCTCCGCTCGCAGGGTTGTGAGGTGCGCCTCTTTCTCACACAGAGACTGCTGAGTGGAGGCCAGCTTGGCTCTCATAGACTCCAGCTCCTGCTTCACCTTCTCCATGGCCCCCAGCAGCTCTTCCATCTTAGAACGCACACAATTTACTCATGAGCAGACTGAGGAGATTATCTGAAATCAAGGCGCTTTTCCCAAGATGACATGTGTACCTCTGCCATCACACAGAGGACTGGAGGTTTTGTGATCACCCTGTTCTGTTTGCTGTGGACACAACCTCAAAAAGAATGGGGGGGGGGGGGGGGGGTCTTTTTTTTGTGGGGAGATCGTCCTTCAGCTAGGAAAGAGTTACCGGTAACTAAATCTGGTGACAATTTGGCCAATTTGGCACTGCCTCCAACTTTTTATTTTATCTCTGTCATTGGAGTGATCAAAATACACACCATGTGATATCAGCAAACACATCCATGTTACGCCATTAAAAAAAAAACCCACTCAAAACCTATTAAAAGAACCACCATGTTCAACTTCAGTATTCAACAACAACAAGCAACAGTATGACCAACAACCTCTTCTGGACGTCCTTCAGAATAAAAATGTCTCACTTTCTGACTGCACATTATTATGTATCAACAACAATATTATGACTTCAAATACATGAATACAAATTAAGATTTTGAAAGTGAACACATGAGTAGGGAGAGATGTGAAGGGGAATATGCCACATTCTCTCTGGATCTAAAACTGCCCCAAGAGTTCAGCTATACTGTGGTTTAGTATTTGCAGCGAATCTCCCTAAAGGTACACAACAGTGTAGTCAGGTGAGATGGAGGTGGAGAAAATTCCGGTCATCCTTGTCTGTCAGACAGCAGAGGTTAAAAAAAAAAAAAAAAAAAAAAAAAGTTTTGCACTGCAAAAACAAAAACTTCTACCATGTATATTTGTCTAATTTCAACATAAAATACTTAATGTACCCAGGCTCTACTTTTAGATGTTTGGGGGGTCATATTTTCACAAGGGGCAACAATGAATTTAATTGCTTGCATTGTTTATTCATAACAAAAACACTGCCACAGCAAACAGAAGCTAACGGGCTACTTAATGTTACTGGACAGAGTAATAACAGTTCAGAGCAACCTGGAACAGGCAAAAACATCAATTGTATGCGTACAGGACTGATTATACAGCTGCTGCTTATCTTAGCCTAGCTGTCCTCCTCTGCTGCAGCTATCTACTGGTTACAAGTTTTAAAACACCTTGTTTACATGAAAATAAATAAATAAAAATCTGCCAACGGAACCTTTAAATAAGGTCTTGAAATTGGCTGAGAAAGGTGATTTTGAGCAATGTTTACAAGCACTATAGGAAGTGTTAATTTTTTTATTACAAATATCAGCATTTTAAAAATCTTATCTGTTCCAGTAAGAAGCCAGCACAGTAGAATTACAGGGAAAAACCAGGACTGTACTTTAATACAGGTCAGTGGGAAAAGTCATTTAACTATAACACTAAATATTATTTACCTGCTATTTACATAAAAAAGGCAAAAGTGTGCTTGTATTGCTTAATATTTGGCACGCTGATTGCAAGTGAGTGAACAACACAGTGAATAATTCATCACCAAACGATGACTTAAATTTGCTGTTTCATAGATTTGCTAGCCAATTCATATGTGTGGTTATCTTTTGTAAACAAACAGCAGGTAAAAACATTCGCAACACAATTACAGTAAGTGCAAATAACAGCAACACCTTACAAAATAGTGCAATCCATTAACTTTGAAAATCAAATGTTACAACGCCACATAATCTAATCTGGGTCCTTTGTATGAGACTGCACGCTTTGCAAGTGTGTTGGTGTTGTTGTGTCAACCTCCTGTAAGTGTGGTTGTTCACTGACCGAGGTCACACACACTGGGCTCGTACCTTAGACCACTTAAAGTGGGCGAGGTTGGACTCATGCATTGGTTTGAGTGAGTGCTTCTGAGAGGCAGTGTTTAACAGAGAGAAAACAAGAGAAAAAATGACAAGCAAAGATAAAAGAACTGAGGAGGAAGCCAGAGGAGAGGAAGGAATGTGTAGAGTGAGAAACACCAAACTGGCAGCAAAAAAAGGTTAAGAGAAGGAATGTCACTCTTTGAAGGTGTGTAGAGTTGTGCAGGTTTAACTTGTGTTGTGTGTCTGACCTGTTTCTCCTGGAGCAACCTGGCAGCCTCCTCCTGCGCCAGCACCATCTCCCGCTCAGCAGTGATTTGAACGCTCTCTCTTAAGGCCTCCTCCAGCTCCTCGATACGCTCAGTCTTCTGACGCAGAGTGTCCTGTGAGTTGAATGAAGGTTTGTGTCATTCAGCCTCTTACTGTGTGAAAATAACAGCAGGATCCATAAAGACAAGAGAGCCGAACTGAAACAAGCCTCACTTTGATCTGCTGCGAGGTCTCAGACAAGTTATCCTCCCTTTTTCTGGCCTCCTCCACAAGCCGAGCATTCCTGCTTTTCTCCACCTGCTCCTTGTGCTTCAGAGATGCCACCTTCTTTGACTGGTCCTTTGTCTGCCTACAGAGGAATCATGGCATACAATGGCATTACTTACATCTCCATTAGTGAGACAGACATGCACAACTGATATAGATTTGGTAATCAAATTGTAAAGATGCAGCAAGTAAATACAGGGGATAAACAGGTGCCAAACCATCTTTCTATTGTGGCTATTATTTCTACTTTTGTCAAATATAAAACATTTAAATATATTATTGTAGATTGTAAACTTTAAAATAAAATATAGCAACATGCACGACTATCATTGAGCCAACAGATTCTGGCAATAGATTTTTGTGTGTTATGACAAAAGTCAAGCAGGCCCAGAGTGGCCCCAATATTCCTCTTGCTAATTTGAGTGAAAAACATATTACCCTGCAACCAACAATATGCAATAAATCCAAAATGACTACCAGGAATACTCTAAAATGTTCCTTCCTCATGGGGGATTATTTTAGTATTGGTTTGTTGCCAATATGAAAATTATTTTTTTTGCAATATATGTAGCTATTCTGATGTCCTCGCTCAAGGCCACTTGAAGGTCCAGGACAAAATAAAAGGTCAGATGTGTTTTTATCTGTACTCATCTGTGAGGAATTCATGTTAATGAGATTTTGTGACAGGACAATAGATAAACCAATCCTAATCCTTTATCTCCCATGATGCGGAGTCATTCCATGTCAATTCAACAAATATTTGAGGGGCCTCATGCACTTTGTTTCAGATTTTCTTTAAATTTTAATCAAATATTCCCAGACTATTCAGAACAACATATCTGAAGTTTGAGGCCTGGAGGCCAAGTAGTTTCTGAGATATGGCCAACTTAGTGTGCATGGGGTCTGCGGTTTTTTAGGCAAAAATTATGGCCGTCATTTCTGGAGCCATGTTCAAGGTAGAATATCTCAGCAAATAATGGACTTAGAGGCCTGAAATTTTCTGTGGCATTTGTCATGGACACCCAGACTTGGATTATAGTCAAATAACAGACATTGACACTAAACTGTGAAGTTTATGTATGCTCAAACTATGTAAAATATTACATTGACTATTGCGAGCATCCATGTTTGAGACACTGAAGCATACCATTACACTCAAAGAAGCCTTTCCATTTCTTGGCTCCTTAATGCCAGTTATACTGGCTATAAAACATGTAAATTTGGCATATCTGTGGTAAACAGTTATTGTGGGAGAAACCTCTGACATGGAATGACCCTGCGGTAAAAACTAAAAATGACATATTTCCTGGTCACAACTGAACTGCAAAAATGTAGACCAATGGGTGAGCGAGTTAGTCCATCCAAGGCAGCTTGTGTAGACAATAAATGTTATCATCTTGTAAGTCACTAAATTAAAAGAAGAAAATGTGGACAGAGCCTATGGCAGCTCGTGAACTTTAATGCAACAGTTTGGTTGAAAAAGTCATTTGTTTTTCTTATGTAATATCCCATTGGAGTGACTGCCACCTGCTGGTTGGTTAGTGGATGCTGCATAAATTACTGAAAATTACAAGGAGCTGTGGTTGAACTCGTGTAATATATCTGCTTGCTGAACACATCATGTGCTTGGCACTGCACTCAACCCAGCCAGGAAATTAAGATAGCAATTGTGGAAAGCTGTTGCTAGTACACAGGTAAAAAAAATATACAAAAGAATAAAGAAGTTAAACCAGAATTTAAAATAAATAAATAAATAAATGCATAGAACAACTGGTTGTGGAAGGTACAAAAGGTTTGTATTCATAATGCAAATTAGTGACACCAACTCAAAGCACTGCTCCGCAATAGTTTGAAACCTTTGTCCCACCTGTGTTTCGAAACATTGCTCTGGAGTCCAGATTCCAAAAGTCCTTTAGGTACTGCACTAACTACAGCCTCAATGTCACCTACTGTTTTGAAAATAAATATTTCAAAAAGTTCCAACCGACTGGCACCCTTTGATGTTTAATAAAAAAACAAAACAAAAAAAAAAACAAGTGAATTAATTTGCATTGCACACTTTTTGAATTTCATAATTACAGGCTACAGTTAATGCAAAATCTGTATGTGCACTAACACACACTATACTTGTTATCCCCAACAAAATATCCATAAATAGAATTTTAGCAATGTAACATACAGTACATATCATAAACCCATTAAAGTTATTCTTTGCATTCAGATCTTGTAATTGCCTAAGCAATTAATCACACCATACAAATTTGAGATACTTGGAAAAAACTCTACATAGCCCTGAAGTGTGAGGTGCTACTACTATTAATGTAGTACACAGACAGCCAAAACAAGGTAGCAGCTTGTTACTCCACACCCTGGAGAAGAGTCAGAGGCCGCTTATAAAACAAAAGAAGAGAACTATATGCTATGGTCAGGGTGGAAGAGCAAGAAACAGAGAAAATACTAACCTGGAGGCCAGACTGGTGGAGTGATAGATTTCCGGTAAAAAGACAAGAAGGCAGGAAAAGAGGAAAACAGACTCAGACCAAGTAGATTAGTAAATATAACGACAGATAAAGACAGACGAGGTGGAGGGACCTCACAGTCATCCTTGTGTTACATGTCCACTTGGGTAGAGTCAGAAATAAAAATGATGACATGACCTCTTATAAAGCAAAAAGTCAACATGGGAAACGGCAAGAGAACAAACTACACAAACAAATGACATAATACATGAGGGCAACAGTTGTCATGGAGACATGATGTAAATCCCTGGAGGAAGCGGAAGCTACCAGCAGGGTCCCTGAATCATCTCCCCCACCCCCCCCCACCCCAAAAAAGACGGTTGATTTTTTTATTTTTTATCCTGCCTGCATCCCTCTCCATTACACTCCATCCATTATAGTCATTAATTGTTGTTTTATATATCCAAACAGCCAAACCGTAAAAACTGTATTAAGCTACAGGCACATGTACGTATCCACCACCTCTTTCCACTCACCTCTCCAGCTCAGTGATCTTTTTGTCCTTATCATTCTTTTCATTCTCCATTTCCCGAAGGATCTCCAGTAGTCGGTCAACCTCAGCCTGGGCCTTCCCAGAATCCTCTCTGTGGCGGGCCGCTTCCTGTTCAAGGCCGTGAATACGCTCGGCCAGCTCGGTGTTGGCTTGAGCCTCTAAGGCTGCAGTCTGAGCCTGACAGTGGAAAAGAATCCTGTTAGATAGCAGTCGTATTCACTTTACTGTTAGCAGACAGCTATTACAAAAGTAACGACAGTACGGGCGCACAATGTCAGAATCATAAACACAGTCGCTTCATGTTGCACTGAGCCAGCCACAGGTCTCACTCTCTTAAGCTGGTTGTCCAGTTTTAGGCACTCCTCCTTCTTCTGCTCCAGGGCAATCTCCAGGCTCTTCAACTTGGAGTCCTTCTTCAGCCCTGAGGATGCAAGTGATGATGCATGTTCCTTCAGGTCCAATAACGAGGTCTGTACACAAGCAGAATCACCTTAGCAACTCCAACAGATATTGACAGTGAAAATTCAATATAATACAGCCATGTTGAACTAATTAAAGAGTAAAGGAAAAACAAAACTCAAGTTCATTCTGACAGTCATTTTGCACTTTGTTAGACTCCCAATGAACACATGGTTGGTTTCTCACCTCTCTGTCTGACAGGTCTCCCTGCAGAGTGCTCAATCTCTCCTTCAACTCTTTCAGTTCCTTTTTGACACACTCCAGCTCCTCTGTCTTCTCCCGGTCATCTCTGTCTCGCTGCTCCTTCAATCGCTCAATAATGCGTTCCTAGGAGGGCACAGAAGAAATACAGATGATGCCAGCACAAATGTAATCGACTGCACGACAAAGCACACGAACATGAAATCTGTTCTGGCGCTCGAAGCTTGCAGAGTGGACCCACCTTTTCTGCTAGAGATTCCTCCAGTGTGGTGAGGGCGGTGTCAGTATTGGAAGTGTCTGCTTGTAAGGACTTTACGCGCTCCTTTAGACTACTCATCTGCTTCTCCTTATCCCTCAGCTGCTCCTGCAGGTTCTCGATCTGCACTCAGAGAACACAGAGCCAAAATGGACATGAAACCAAGGAAATTAAACTTGAAGATACATGTTTGCATATTGTTGCACCCAGCACACACTCCACGACGACCACTCAAAGGGCTCAGTCCAATTCACCTTCTTCTGTAGCACATTGACTTTGCACTCCTTAACATCCAGCATGTCTTTGAGGTCATGGATCTCCCCAGTGAGTGTGCCCTTCTCCTCTGACATTTCTTGTATCTGCTTGCTCTTTTTGTTCAGAGTTGCCTCTTTCTCTTCCAGGCGCAGGCGCAAGACATCCACCTGTCCAGGATAGCTTTAAATTTAAGGTGACTGAAGACAAACAAGGTCATGTGCGATTGTAGTAAAAAATAACTGAGATAGAGAGATAGTAAAAAAAAATAACTGAGTAGCACTCTCCTCTCTACAACATATTGAATGTGTTGTACCTCTGTTTGTAAAATGGCAGCTCGCTGCTCTTTGGCAGTGAGGGACTCTTTGAGGACTTCGATGTGTTGCTTGCTATCTGAGAACTGGTTGGTGAGTGTCTCCAGCTTAGTTTGCAAACCAAGCAGCTCGGTGTCCTTCCTGGAAAGATCTTGCTTCACCTGCTCCAACTGAAAAACAACAAGCAAAGGTCAGGAAAAAAAAAACCAACATGAAACTTGGTTCCACTAAAGTGTTCAAAAGAAATTGAAGACGAGTGCCTCAATTTGGGATTTATTATATGATCCAACCCAGTTTCCTTCCAAACTGAGGTCATTCACATGTCACATCTTACCTTGTTCTTCATGAACTTTGTGTGACTCCGATAAACTTCCATCTGCTTCATCTCCTCCTGTCGTTCTTCACAGCTCAGAAGTCCGTTTGATTTTAACATGAGTACCTCCTCTTCCATGTCCCTCAGACTACGCTCCAATGAACCAATTTTAGCATCCTGTTGTTGAAGAAGAGGGGACTGGTTAGATTATGCACATGAACAAATACAAGAAACATTCCTCTAGTTGAGTCTCACCTTCATGTCAATGACAGTCTGCAGAGCCTTAGTTTTGGTAGATTCAGGGGTGCCCTCGTATCGTCGGTGTAGCTCCTGCTGTGTCAGCGAAGAAGATCATGTTAGATGTATGGGGTTATTTTTTAGATGACACCAGAGACATACGAGGTCTGTCAATAAAGTATAGGTCCTTTTTATTTTTTTCAAAAACTATATGGATTTCATTCATATGTTTTTACATCAGACATGCTTGAACCCTCGTGCGCATGCGTGAGTTTTTCCACGCCTGTCGGTGACGTCATTCGCCTGTGAGCACTCCTTGTGGGAGGAGTCGTCCAGCCCCTCGTTGGAATTCCTTTGTCTGAGAAGTTGCTGAGAGACTGGCGCTTTGTTTGATCAAAGTTTTTCTAAACCTGTGAGACACATCGAAGAGGACACGGTTCGAAAAATTAAGCTGGTTTTCGGTGAAAATTTTAATGGCTGATGAGAGATTTTGAGGTGATACTGTCACTTTAAGGACTTCCAACACAGCGGGACGTCACGCAGCACTCCCAGGTGCCGTCATCAGCCTGTTTCAAGCTGAAAACCTCCACATTTCAGGCTCTATTAATCCAGGACGTCGTGAGAGAATAGAGAAGTTTCAGAAGAAGTCGGTTTCAGCATTTTATCCGGATATTCCACTGTTAAAGGAGATTTTTTTTAATGAAAGACGTGCGGACGGATTGCAGCGTCAGCTCGCAGCCGCTGCGACGCTCCGCCACAGGAAAAACACCTCTGTTGGAAGCCTTAAGGACAAGTTGAAACATGTCCAGCTGTTAAACAATTTCTCATATACTCACTCCACTGAAAGCCATCAAAAGCCGCCTGGATTTTACAAATGGTTATCAACATGGAGGTGTTTTTCCTGTGCCGCCAACCGCGCGACCCGTCCGCACGTCTTTCATTAAAAAAATCTCCTTTAACAGTGGAATATCCTGATAAAATGCTGAAACCGACTTCTTCTGAAACTTCTCTGTTCTCTCACGACATCCTGGATCAATAGAGCCTGAAATGTGGAGGTTTTCAGCTTGAAACAGGCTGACGACGGCGCCTGGGAGCGCTGCACGACGTTTCGCACTGTGGGAAGTCCTTAAAGCGACAGTATCACCTCAAAATCTCTCATCAGCCATTAAAATTTTCACCGAAAACCAGCTTAATTTTTCGAACTGTGTCCACTTCGATGTGTCTCACAGGTTTAGAAAAAAATTTGATCAAACAAAGCACCAGTCTCTCAGCAACTTCTCAGACAAAGGAATTCCGACGAGGGGCTGGATGACTCCTCCCACAAGGAGTGCTCACAGGCGAATGACGTCACCGACAGGCGTGGAAAAACTCACGCATGCGCACAAGGGTTCAAGCATGTCTGACGTAAAAACATATGAATGAAATCCATATAGTTTTTGAAAAAAATAAAAAGCACCTATACTTTATTGACAGCCCTCCTACTTCTATAGCCCCCGGTTTTTCGACGTTACCTCCCGTAGTGCAGTAATCTCTCTGTCTCTCTGATCCAGTAAACTCTCAAGGTGATGTCTGTGCATCTCTGCATCAGCCAGTCTCCTCGTCCGCTCCTGGTCCTCCTCTGATGCCTTGGCAGATGGCCCTAAGACAGCAAACATTTTATGGTTACCTCCTTTGGTTACTGAGGCTTGTCACCAGCCAAGCTGTGCCCCAGAAAGGTTATGTGTAACTATCTTTCAGTGGCTGAAAGCAGAACTGAGATATTTTAAGGCTCAGCTATGCTTCTCCAGCTGTACATATGCAAACATTCATGTGTAAGTTTCAGACATTCATGCGGCTGTTGTCATTTGTCTCAGAAGAAAATTCAAATACAGAACTCTCAACCATAAAAAAGTAAGAACTAAAAGAATAAACACACATTTACCAGGTGCAAAGCAGCACACAACACCATGTAAATGTCATTGCTAGTTTCTGTTGGACGCAGTTGTCATTTCACACCCAGTGCCTATTTTGCCCATTTGTATTTCTGCTCTTATGCAAGTCCACTGGCATGTTTGGCTACAAATGAGGTGTGGTCAAACAACAAAGCCAGCACATTCATATCATCCATCCATCACAAGAAAGTATTTGCGTTTTACAGTAAAAAAAAAAGTAAAATGTAAAACGTAAATATAAAAAAGTTTAGATATGGGTCTTTTGGTTCGCTCAATTTCTCATTGCTTGTTGGCACTTGGTTTCCAAATGATAACTAGAAGATAGACAAACAGTCATAAAACTGGAACCGCCATCCAATTTTGGTGGTGTAGGTAAATCCATAACAGAAAAATTAGTGATTGGAGCACATTTGATGAAAACATAATGTAAAATATACATTAAATGGGGTTTTCAATGTTAAATTTAAATGGCCACAAAGTCTGTAATCCGGATTAAACTGTCAGTCATTAAAGGATACCATCCTACATAACAGTTTCAAATATGAAAGAAATTCAATCTTTTTTGACAGAGTTATGAATTTTTGAAAATTTGTTCAATGTTAAAGGATAGGGAGTTTTCTAATATTCTTCCTGACTTTGACCTCTGACCCTGAAAATTGAATCTGTTCTTGCCTATCAGGATATGAATCCTCTGTAAGAATTTCATAACAATATATGAAGCATTGTGGGTTCCAAGCTGCTCGCAAACAAACTGGGGCAAAAAATAACCTCCTCAAATGTTGTTGGTGGAGGTAATAACACTGGTTTACACCACATTTTTATGCTGCCTTTTTCACTGCTCAGGCCTGCTCTTTGTGGACAAACAGGGGGAGAGTGAGTGTCCACAAGGGGTCCAGCTCTTAAACAGTTTGAATCGACAACATTCTTGCTGGTAATACCTCACTAAAATGCGTAGCAACAAGTGCTTTGATACAAAGTACATTACAAACACTCATTGCAAGACTGAATAAATCTTAGAGTGAGAATCAATCAATTCAATCAATCAATTTTATTTATATAGCGCCAAATCACAACAAACAGTTGCCCCAAGGCGCCTTATATTGTAAGGCAAGGCCATGCAATAATTATGGAAAACCCCCAACGGTCAAAACGACCCCTGTGAGCAAGCACTTGGCAACAGTGGGAAGGAAAAACTCCCTTTTAACAGGAAGAAACCTCCAGCAGAACCAGGCTCAGGGAGGGGCAGTCTTCTGCTGGGACTGGTTGGGGCTGAGGGAGAGAACCAGGAAAAAGGCATGCTGTGGAGGGGAGCAGAGATCAATCACTAATGATTAAATGCAGAGTGGTGTATACAGAGCAAAAAGAGAAAGAAACACTCAGTGCATCATGGGAACCCCCCAGCAGTCTAAGTCTATAGCAGCATAACTAAGGGATGGCTCAGGATCACCTGATCCAGCCCTAACTATAAGCTTTAGCAAAAAGGAAAGTTTTAAGCCTAATCTTAAAAGTAGAGGGGTGTCTGTCTCCCTGATCTGAATTGGGAGCTGTTTCCACAGGAGAGGAGCCTGAAAGCTGAAGGCTCTGCCTCCCATTCTACTCTTACAAACCCTAGGAACTACAAGTAAGCCTGCAGTCTGAGAGTGAAGCGCTCTATTGGGGTGATATGGTACTAAGAGGTCCCTAAGATAAGATGGGACCTGATTATTCAAAACCTTATAAGTAAGAAGAAGAATTTTAAATTCTATTCTAGAATTAACAGGAAGTCAATGAAGAGAGGCCAATATGGGTGAGATATGCTCTCTCCTTCTAGTCCCTGCCAGCACTCTAGCTGCAGCATTTTGAATTAACTGAAGGCTTTTCAGGGAACTTTTAGGACAACCTGATAATAATGAATTACAGTAGTCCAGCCTAGAGGAAATAAATGCATGAATTAGTTTTTCAGCATCACACTGAGACAAGACCTTTCTAATTTTAGAGATATTGCGCAAATGCAAAAAAGCAGTCCTATATATTTAATATGCGCATTGAATGACATATCCTGATCAAAAATGACTCCAAGATTTCTCACAGTATTACTAGAGGTCAGGGTAATGCCATCCAGAGTAAGGATCTGGTTAGACACCATGTTTCTAAGATTTGTGGGGCCAAGTACAATAACTTCAGTTTTATCTGAGTTTAAAAGCAGGAAATTAGAGGTCATCCATGTCTTTATGTCTGTAAGACAATCCTGCAGTTTAGCTAATTGGTGTGTGACCTCTGGCTTCATGGATAGATAAAGCTGGGTATCATCTGCGTAACAATGAAAATTTAAGCAATGCCGTCTAATAATACTGCCTAAGGGAAACATGTATAAAGTGAATAAAATTGGTCCTAGCACAGAACCTTGTGGAACTCCATAATTAACCTTAGTCTGTGAAGAAGATTCCCCATTTACATGAACAAATTGTAATCTATTAGATAAATATGATTCAAACCACCGCAGCGCAGTGCCTTTAATACCTATGGCATGCTCTAATCTCTGTAATAAAATTTTATGGTCAACAGTATCAAAAGCAGCACTGAGGTCTAACAGAACAAGCACAGAGATGAGTCCACTGTCTGAGGCCATAAGAAGATCATTTGTAACCTTCACTAATGCTGTTTCTGTACTATGATGAATTCTAAAACCTGACTGAAACTCTTCAAATAGACCATTCCTCTGCAGATGATCAGTTAGCTGTTTTACAACTACCCTTTCAAGAATTTTTGAGAGAAAAGGGACGGTTGGAGATTGGCCTATAATTTGCTAAGATAGCTGGGTCAAGTGATGGCTTTTTAAGTAATGGTTTAATTACTGCCACCTTAAAAGCCTGTGGTACATAGCCAACTAATAAAGATAGATTGATCATATTTAAGATCGAAGCATTAATTAATGGTAGGGCTTCCTTGAGCAGCCTGGTAGGAATGGGGTCTAATAGACATGTTGATGGTTTGGAGGAAGTAACTAATGAAAATAACTCAGACAGAACAATCGGAGAGAAAGAGTCTAACCAAATACCGGCATCACTGAAAGCAGCCAAAGATAACGATACGTCTTTGGGATGGTTATGAGTAATTTTTTCTCTAATAGCTAAAGAAAGTCATGAAGTCATTACTAGTTAAAGTTAAAGGAATACTCGGCTCAATAGAGCTCTGACTCTTTGTCAGCCTGGCTACAGTGCTGAAAAGAAACCTGGGGTTGTTCTTATTTTCTTCAATTAGTGATGAGTAGTAAGATGTCCTAGCTTTACGGAGGGCTTTTTTATAGAGCAACAGACTCTTTTTCCAGGCTAAGTGAAGATCTTCTAAATTAGTGAGACGCCATTTCCTCTCCAACTTACGGGTTATCTGCTTTAAGCTGCGAGTTTGTGAGTTATACCACGGAGTCAGGCACTTCTGATTTAAAGTTCTCTTTTTCAGAGGAGCTATAGCATCCAAAGTTGTCTTCAATGAGGATGTAAAACTATTGACAAGATACTCTATCTCACTTACAGAGTTTAGGTAGCTACTCTGCACTGTGTTGGTATATGGCATTAGAGAACATAAAGAAGGAATCATATCCTTAAACCTAGTTACAGCGCTTTCTGAAAGACTTCTAGTGTAATGAAACTTATTCCCCACTGCTGGGTAGTCCATCAGAGTAAATGTAAATGTTATTAAGAAATGATCAGACAGAAGGGAGTTTTCAGGGAATACTGTTAAGTCTTCAATTTCCATACCATAATTCAGAACAAGATCTAAGATATGATTAAAGTGGTGGGTGGACTCATTTACATTTTGAGCAAAGCCAATTGAGTCTAATAATAGATTAAATGCAGTGTTGAGGCTGTCATTCTCAGCATCTGTGTGGATGTTAAAATCGCCCACTATAATTATCTTATCTGAGCTAAGCACTAAGTCAGACAAAAGGTCTGAAAATTCACAGAGAAACTCACAGTAACGACCAGGTGGACGACAGATAACAAATAAAACTGGTTTTTGGGACTTCCAATTTGGATGGACAAGACTAAGAGTCAAGCTTTCAAATGAATTAAAGCTCTGTCTGGGTTTTTGATTAATTGATAAGCTGGAATGGAAGATTGCTGTTAATCCTCCGCCTCGGCCCGTGCTACGAGCATTCTGGCAGTTATTGTGACTCGGGGGTGTTGACTCATTTAAACTAACATATTCATCCTGCTGTAACCATGTTTCTGTAAGGCAGAATAAATCAATATGTTGATCAATTATTATATAATTTACCAACAGGGACTTAGAAGAGAGAGACCTACTGTTTAATAGACCACATTTAACTGTTTTAGTCTGTGGTGCAGTTGAAGGTGCTATATTATTTTTTCTTTTTGAATTTTTATGCTTAAATAGATTTTTGCTGGTTATTGGTGGTCTGGGAGCAGGCACCGTCTCTACGGGGATGGGGTAATGAGGGGATGGCAGGGGGAGAGAAGCTGCAGAGACTGTGTAAGACTACAACTCTGCTTCCCGGTCCCAACCCTGGATAGTCACGGTTTGGAGGATTTAAGAAAATTGGCCAGATTTCTAGAAATGAGAGCCGCTCCATCCAAACTGGGATGGATGCCGTCTCTCCTAACAAGACCAGGTTTTCCCCAGAAGCTTTGCCAATTATCTATGAAGCCCACCTCATTTTTTGGACACCACTCAGACAGCCAGCAATTCAAGGAGAACATGCGGCTAAACATGTCACTCCCGGTCCGAATGGGGAGGGACCCAGAGAAAACTACAGAGTCCGACATTGTTTTTGCAAAGTTACACACCGATTCAATGTTAATTTTAGTGACCTCCGATTGGCGTAACCGAGTGTCATTACTGCCGACATGAATTACAATCTTACAAATTTACGCTTAGCCTTAGCCAGCAGTTTCAAATGTCCTTCAATGTCGCCTGCTCTGGCCCCCGGAAGACAATTGACTATGGTTGCTGGTGTCGCTAACTTCACATTTCTCAAAACAGAGTCGCCAATAACCAGAGTTTGATCCTCGGCGGGTGTGTCGTCGAGTGGGGAAAAGCGGTTAGAAATGTGAACGGGTTGGCGGTGTACACGGGGCTTCTGTTTAGGGCTACGCTTCCTCCTCACAGTCACCCAGTCGGCCTGCTTTCCCGGCTGCTCAGGATCTGCCAGAGGGAAACTAACGGCGGCTAAGCTACCTTGGTCCGCACCGACTACAGGGGCCTGGCTAGCTGTAGAATTTTCCACGGTTTGGAGCCGAGTCTCCAATTCGCCCAGCCTGGCCTCCAAAGCTACGAATAAGCTACACTTATTACAAGTACCATTACTGCTAAAGGAGGCCAAGGAATAACTAAACATTTCACACCCAGAGCAGAAAAGTGCGGGAGAGACAGGAGAAGCCGCCATGCTAAATCGGCTAAGAGCTAGTAGCTGCGCTAAGCTAGCGGATTCCTAAAAACACACAAAGTGAATAATGTGTAAATAATTTAGAGGTGATTCAGCAGAGGGAGTGCTTTAGTTAAGGCACGTGAAGATTACACTGTGAAACAAATCGTTATCTAGTTAACTAGATCAATCTAACTGCACAGGTTAAACAGCTAACAGATACAGCAAAACACCGCTGTGCTCCGGAACAGGAAGTGATACAATACCGCAGTAAGAGCCAACTACCAGTAGAGAGCGAAAGAATAACTTAATGAAATATATCTGAGACCAAAATTTACAACAATTTACAATTACAAACAATATTTAAAAGCATTATCCAGTGTGACCATAAATGCTTGTTTGAGATCTGCAAATTCTCAACTCATTTTCATGCCACATGTTCATTGGTTCATTGGCTCTGAAAATGGTTCCTTCCTATTACCTCAAGTGTCAAAACTACCTTTGCTCTGCAGCATCTCCAAAAGCTTCTTGATGGACTCGTCTCTAGCGCCCAAGGTTTGCTTCTGGGTGTCAATCCTGAGCTCCATTTCCTCTAGTGTCTTCCTTAAAAGAAAGAGTTCTTTGGCCTGCCTCTCATGTTCACCCTGCAGCCGCCGATAGTTCTCTTCTGTAGGTTCGGACGTCAGGGCCAGGTCTCGGCCTTGGCTCGCTGGATCTTGCTGGAGCAGTTGATTCAAGTCTCTCTGTATTCTGAGCTCATCCTGAAGTGCCTGCACAGTCATCTGGAGGTGCTAGGGACAGAGAAGCGATACAAATGCATTTAGTTAATCCAAAAGACAAACTATTCTGCTATGCGTTTGCTCAAGAGCAATTGTGGTTTTGCACTTACAAATGCCCTCCCACCCAACCATCAATACATCACAATCACTCACAATTTTAAAATGATGTGTTTCTGTCCACCAGTTACCCACCCTTTTTTTGAGAGACATCGACATAGCAGACAAGTTTGTTTTTTATTTGGCAAACAATGAAGTAAAAAAAAAAGCTCTATTTTGGAACCAAACTGATTTATTCTTTAACAGTGACTGAACTACAGTGACCTTGCATAAAATTTTAATGGTCAAAAGGTCAGGCTACAATGTCAACTACAGCACCACACTCAGAGCACAAACCTCCACCAACACTAGTTTCCAATTCCACAAATTTTGACCTTGGAAAAAATTTCAAGGCCAAAGTCCTGTTAGAAGTGGGTTTTCATAAGCTAAAATATAATACAAAATACAGACGAAAAGGGATTTTTAAAGAGCAATTCAAATATTCGTTGAATCTGCAATATAGATCAGATGCGGATCAAACTTAGCTACTCATTGAGAGTGCCAGTTTGCACCTCAGTGTCACAAATGAGAGTAATTGAAGCAATTTTGATTGAGCTATAATGCAAAATGTACATCAATATTAAATTCCACAAAACCTACAATCCGGATCAGATCCGGATCAAACTTTGTCAGGTGACAGTGAGTGCCAGTCTGCACCTCATTATCAAATATGAGAGTGTTTGGGGCATGTTTGTTTAAGATATAATATAAAATGTACATTAAATGGGGTTTTCAATGTTAAATTTAAATGACCACAAAATCTGTAATCCGGATCAGATCTGGATCAAACATTGTCAGACAATAAAGGAGACCATCCTCCATACCGCTTTCAAATACTAAATAAATTTGATCGTTTTTTGATTTATGAATGTTTGGAAATCTGTTCAATGTTAAAAGGATAGGGATTTTTTTTCCCCCATTTTCCAAGATTTTTCCTGACTGACCTTTGACCTTGAAAATTAAATCAGTTATTGCCCATCAGGATATGAATCCTGTGTGAAAATGTCAGAATGATATATGACAAATTGTGGGTTGCAGGCTGTTCACAAACAGACAAACAGGAGCGAAAACATAAATTCTGCCCTATTTCACTGGCAGAGGTAAAAATGGTCTTATGTTACAATAATGAAGAATGAGCTTTAAAAAGAATCAACATTAAAACAAATTCTAGAATCTAATCTTAATGCAACTGATATAAAAGGAGAACAAATTCCTGGTGACAGAGTGTAAAGTTTTCCAATTTAATCTGTGCAATTTTATTGTAGTTGTGTATTTTGGAGTTTGAGGTGTATTTTTCCCCAATTCCTATATGAGAGACCTATGTACACACACATACACACACACTTGTGTGAAATATAGTGATTGTGTGACACATGCACACCAACAGCTAGGCTTTGTGACCAGTGTAATGTTTCGTGTCCAGAGAAAGACAAGCAGTGAAACACAATCATCCCAGTATAGTTTTTCACTGTTTGTGGCATCTGACGCCACAGACTCTTCGCGGAGCTACAGTGAGACTACAACAGAAGGCCGCATTTTACTCTGCTCTGAAGCAGCTGCAAACGCCTCAGACAACAGAACAAAGACCGAAGTCATTGTTTGCCTTCGCTTCTTTCTGTCCTACTCCTCCACTTCTTCCTTTGTTATTCTCTTCTCTCCTTCCTGATTTTACACACTATTCTTCTCAGGCAGCTCTTCCCCCATCTCTTCCCACCAATACTCTCACCTCTCTTCTCACTAACCCTCCCTTTCCACCCCATGACTAAGGCTGACTCACTGCTGTGAAAGTACTGATCCAGCCCTCAACACACATGCACACACATGCACACACCTTTTCTCTTCCTCTACTCCCCATGTTAGCAACATCTTTGCCTGAGAGGAGACAAAATTCAGACATTTCAGAGCAGAGAAAGTAAAGGTGATGTCATAAAAGAATTTTACACTGGCCCAAAAACAGTCCTGATTCTAATAATGTGCCATGTCACTCCTAATGCCATAAGGCATGCCATCTTATTTTACAGATGGTGTCTTTAAGGTACAAACAGACTCACACTGCCCTCAGGGTATACAGACTACAGAAGATCATACAGTACATGTGGTAGGAACTAAGAAGGGCCGTCTGCATATGCGTTTTAGCCGTGTGATGGACTGGTGTCCTGTGCATTGTATATTCCTCTTTTTGCCCAGTGTACACCAGGATAAACTCCAGCTAACCCCAAACCCTGCTCTGGATATGGCTGCATGATTTGAACAAAATCATATTACGATTATTGTGGGAAATAGTGAATATGGGAAAATGTATGATCTTCTAATGCTGCAGTCAGGTTAATAAGTATTTGAGCAGTGACAATATCTGTAATTTGAGTGAAAATGGAAACAATCAACATGTGTTTGTAATGTTGACTTTTGGCATTAAATCAAGAGGTTAAACAAAAATATCACATGAACCATTTAGGAATTACAATCACTTTTTTCCACAAAAATCATTGGATATACTCGTACTGATTACTGTTAACAGAAAATACTTTTACAGACATTACAGGGGAGGTGATGGCCTAGTGGTTAAGCGTTGGGCTTGAGACCAGAGGATCCTCGGTTCAAATCCCAGCCTGACTGGAAAATCACTAAGGGCCTTTGGGCAAGGTCCTTAATCCCATAGTTGCTCCTGGTGTGTAGTGAGTACCTTGTATGGCAGCAGCCTCACATCGAGGTGAATGTGAGGCATTATTGTAAAGCACTTTGAGCATCTGATGCAGATGGAAAAGTGCTATATAAATGCAGTCCATTTACCATTTTTCTTTAGACAAGTTGAGGGATGGCTACATGAACATTACAAGTCACTGAATGTGTCTTGACTTCACGTCTCAGTCATTAATACAAACAATCTAGCACTGTATTGTGTATCTGTCTGGATTAAGCAGTTCACAAAAACTGAGTGACTGTGGAGAAAGGAGGGCTGTGATTGGAGAAAATGTACACAGTGCTGTAAATGGCCTTTTATAACAGCTGAGTGGATCCTTGTCATTTGATTGGTGCTTTGTATGTCACTTGACATGGATTAATTAATCCATTTGTGTTGCATTGCATTTAGAGTGAGGTTTGGTTCTATTTAGAGTGCAAATTTGGTTCCGTACGTTTGGTACCACTCCCCACACACACACACACACAAACGACACGACATGATGATTTGACTGAGCTAACTGACACTGCTAATTCTTGTAAGACACACACATACAACACACACAAAATCCACACCGCTGATTGTTTCATTTCAACTCTGTGGTGTTGTACAGAGACAACATTACAAAAACGGCCACACTGTCCAAATACTACTGGACCTGACTATTTCCTTCTTGATCAAAGCTTGATGTGCAAAAACCACTACAAACTATTTAACATTGTTTTTAGAAACTTGGTTAATATATGAAATAGTTATGTGATGTAGAGATTTTCACCTCTGGAATAGACTTGGAAACCCTGGATTGTTTTTTAGAGGGGGTGATCTTAATAATGTGAGGTAAAATTTAAGCATTTGGGGTGTATTACTGTTACATATGTACCAGAGGTTTCAAACCAGCTGTGTCAGACCCAAATGTTGTTTATAGCATTATAATGTTTGTGAAAACACTCACAGAACAGTGGAATGTCAGATGTAATAACATAAAACAACCTCAAATAAATTGTAAATGGGCTGCATTTATATAGCGCTTTTCCATCTGAATCAGACGCTCAAACCGCTTTACAAATAATGTAAATGTCAGGGTGCTGCCATACAAGGCGCTCGCTACACACCGGGAGCAATAGGGGATTAAAGACCTTGCCCAAGGGCCCTTAGTGATTTTCCAGTCAGGCTGTGTTTGAACCCAGGATCTTCTGGTCTCAAGCCCAATGCCTTAACCACTAGACCATCACCTACAACTACAACTACAAGAGTTCATTTAATGATCATTCAGCAATGAACAAGCTTCAATGAGCTTTAATCGGTGTGCTGTATCAGCACAAAAATCCATGGTTCAAACAGTCACATTTTAGACTTTAATTCAATCCTGCTTAGTTCCACATGAAAATGATTTATACCAATGTATGTCCTTGAGAAAAGCTGATAAGCAGGCATCTGACACACATGGACAGAACAGGAGCATGCAGGAGTCACAAGGGAATTTCTTTTTTTTTTTTGACGTGTCTAAAAAAACCCTCTGGACTGAGACATTTACCATTTGTCAAACATGTATAAAAGTCTGCACCATCTGATGGAGGAGGGGAAAACATCTGCATTTTAATTGCAAAGTGCACACATGGATCACAGCAGTGCAGCATGATTTTTTTTTTTTACTATTTTTTATTTATTTTAATTTAATGACTGTATAATTCCACAGGTTGACATCACAATTACAATGAGATTACATAATTGTGCAGCCGTATCTGGATATACAACCCCTGGCAAAATTATGGAATCACCGGCCTCGGAGGATGTTCATTCAGTTGTTTAATTTTGTAGAAAAAAAGCAGATCACAGACATGACACAAAACTAAAGTCATTTCAAATGGCAACTTTCTGGCTTTAAGAAACACTATAAGAAATCAGGAAAAAAAATTGTGGCAGTCAGTAACGGTTACTTTTTTAGACCAAGCAGAGGGAAAAAAAATATGGAATCACTCAATTCTGAGGAAAAAATTATGGAATCATGAAAAACAAAAGAACGCTCCAACACATCACTAGTCTTTTGTTGCACCACCTCTGGCTTTTATAACAGCTTGCAGTCTCTGAGGCATGTACTTAATGAGTGACAAACAGTACTCTTCATCAATCTGGCTCCAACTTTCTCTGATTGCTGTTGCCAGATCATCTTTGCGGGTTGGAGCCTTGTCATGGACCATTTTCTTCAACTTCCACCAAAGATTTTCAATTGGATTAAGATCCAGACTATTTGCAGGCCATGACATTGACCCTATGTGTCTTTTTGCAAGGAATGTTTTCACAGTTTTTGCTCTATGGCAAGATGCATTATCATCTTGAAAAATGATTTCATCATCCCCAAACATCCTTTCAATTGATGGGATAAGAAAAGTGTCCAAAATATCAAAGTAAACGTGTGCATTTATTGATGATGTAATGACAGCCATCTCCCCAATGCCTTTACCTGACATGCAGCCCCATATCATCAATGACGGTGGACATTTACATGTTCTCTTCAGGCAGTCATCTTTATAAATCTCATTGGAACAGCACCAAACAAAAGTTCCAGCATCATCACCTTGCCAAATGCAGATTCAAGATTCATCACTGAGTATGACTTTCATCCAGTCATCCACAGTCCACGATTGCTTTTCCTTAGCCCATTGTAACCTTGTTTTTTTCTGTTTAGGTGTTAATGATGGCTTTCGTTTAGCTTTTATGTATGTAAATCCCTTTTCCTTTTGGCGGTTTCTTACAGTTCGGTCACAGACGTTGACTCCAGTTTCCTTCCATTCGTTCCTCATTTGTTTTGTTGTGCATTTTCGATTTTTGAGACATATTGCTTTAAGTTTTCTGTCTTGACGCTTTGATGTCTTCCTTGGTCTACCAGTATGTTTGCCTTTAACAACCTTCCCATGTTGTTTGTATTTGGTCCAGAGTTTAGACACAGCTGATTGTGAACAACCAACATCTTTTGCAACATTGCGTGATGATTTACCCTCTTTTAAGAGTTTGATAATCCTCTCCTTTGTTTCAGTTGACATCTCTCATGTTGGAGCCATGATTCATGTCAGTCCACTTGGTGCAACAGCTCTCCAAGGTGTGATCACTCCTTTTTAAATGCAGACTAACGAGCAGATCTGATTTGATGCAGGTGTTAGTTTTGGGGATGAAAATTTACAGGGTGATTCCATAATTTTTTCCTCAGAATTGAGTGATTCCATATTTTTTTCCCTCTGCTTGGTCTAAAAAAGTAACCGTTTGACTGCCACAATTTTTTTTCTTGATTTCTTATAGTGTTTCTTAAAGCCAGAAAGTTGCCATTTGAAATGACTTTAGTTTTGTGTCATGTCTGTGATCTGCTTTTTTTCTACAAAATTAAACAACAGAATGAACATCCTCCGAGGCCAGTGATTCCATAATTATTGCCAGGGGTTGTATAGATGTGACAAAGAACTGATGATATTTAGGTGAGAATCCATCCTGTTGTAATAGAAAAGAAAGATGACGGTCACATTACAACAAAAAATGCTCAGAGTACACAGCAGTCATTTATTACAGAGGATAACTGATGACTTGTAGAGCTTTATGGAATGCTGTGGTCAGTGTGCATACAGTGGTGGTCAGATGTTTACATACGCTCATCGTGCACATGAATGTTAGAGCAACACTTTGATTCAATTATTGATTTGACCTGTTCTTTCTACAAAGGAAAATATTGCAAGTACTCAAAGTTTTAATTTATTTTAGGTTTCTGAAATCAACACATAAAATCACAAATATACAGACAGGGTCAAAAGTCAACAGCACCTAATTTTTAAGTGTCCCAGTCCTTTGGACAACTCCACGAGACCAATACCACTTTCAATGGTCCTGCTATTATCTGTCAAAAGACACTTATTCTCAACACAATGAAGAAATAATGGATAAACCATAATTCTCTAGGATGGCTAGATAAAAGCAAGTCCATTAAAAGCAGTAACTGGCACAACAGTCTTCCTTATCAAGTGTCACCTCCACTAAGATGTTTGTGGCCATTATCAACAAGCTTCTGGCAGAATTTTGGCTGGACATCTTACTATTCTTATTGGTAGAATCGATACAGTCCAATTAAATGTTCTGGTTTCCTGGAGTGGACCTGACTTCTAAGCACAATCTAGATATTTTCGCAGGGTTGAGGTCATTATGTTGAGAAGGCCAATAAATGCAATATCTGCCTGCTTTATCCATTCCAGAAACAACTTTAATGTGTGTTTGGGGTCATTGTCCTGTTAGAACACCTAATTGTGTCCAAGTTGCAGTTCATTCTTTATTTCATTCACTTTGGGCAAAAGATCAACTGGCAGCAAAACAGCCACAGAGTATGACGTTCCCACCAACATACCTAACAGTTGGTACAGTGTTCCTGGTGATGAATGTTTCACTTTTACTGCTCATGGTCGTTGTGGCCTAACAAAAACATTGTCTTCAAGAACATTCAACAACTCAGCCTTTCTCTCACTTTACCATAAAACCTTCCTCCAGAATGTTTTCCCTTTGTCTATGTGGTCAGCTGCAAACTTTAGTAATCATCAAGGAATGATAATCAAGCCTGGAGGTGCCAATTTCAGAGCAGGGGCTTCTTTCTTAGACAGGTGGGTCTCAGTCCATAGCCATGTAATATTTGCTGAACTTTCAAAAGTGATACTGGTCTCTCAGCAGCTTCCAAATCATGGCATGCCTGTGCCTTTGTGGTTCTTGGGTTGTTCCTGGACATCCAAACCAATTTCTCTTTGGTTGCTGAGGGTGACAATTTGGGTCTTCTGCCAGACTTTGAAAGGTGGCTACAGTAACTTGTACTTACAGTATGGACAATTGTTTGAACTAATGATCTTGGAATCTGCAGTTGTTTAGGATCTGCTCCATGAGACATTCCTGACTTATGTAAATCTATAATCCTCTTTCTGTAGCTAGCCTCATGGATTTTCCCCAGTGTAATGTGTGTTGTCAGTCCTGTCAAATAAACCCCTTTCATGTTGGCACAGAGAGATTAACAGCTATAGACAACTGAGCAGCGAAGTCTCGTTTGAGGGCGGGCACTAAAGGGTTAAAATATGACACATAATGCAATAATCCTACATATGGGGACATCCCTGTCTACGTTTGTGGGCAAATTACACGGGAAACAAAGTGAAAATGCAAAAAAAAAAAAGTGACAATGCGGTGGAAAGCAGACATTTGTTGCGGTTTGTTTATGACCTGGAGCTCAAGCATGTCAAGGCAGTTGTGCAGGTGAGAGAACACAGCTACTCTGGGATATACACAGCGCCTGACACTGGATATATTTATGCTGTGTTGGACGAGGCATTTGTGAGCTGATGTCAGCACACGGTGCAGCGGGGGCAAGAGGGACTTAACCACAGGCTGCAGTTCCTGGTTGGTGTCCGCCCTGCACTGTGACACGCACCTGGGGCCTTACTGGAAATGAGTTTACATGTTTAGTTACGGTGTCATGGGCTGGCAAAACAGTTCCATCGTCATTCCTCCGGCAGAGTTAGATGGTGAACATGTCATAACATGTATTACGGGGTGACATCCCGCTCAGCTGCGTTGCGGGTGCCGCGCCGAGCCTCTAATGCGCACAATGATGCATTGACCTACAGCAACAGATGTGCTTTCGGTTTGATGTCCATGTCCACTTCATATGATGAATACGTGCCACATACATATTGCATATCAACAATTCCTTTTCCGGCAGGCTCTGACGTGCCGATCCATTTAGGGGTTCTCCTACCGCAACCAGATTATTCCGAATGCTGTTATGACGCCATACGAATATGTAGATTGCAGTGGATTGGGCTCACACTGCATATTAACTGTCGTTCAATGGGTGTCTCACCGGACTGCGTCACGAGTGTTTTGCACATGTGAAAAACATTCGAGGTAGCCACGGTAATGGGTCCGCCCGTGTTGACTGTTCTGAGACTGCTGTCTGACGTTTTCAGACTGCAACCTCGACACTTTTCGGCTGTGGGTCGATTCGTCATTCAGACGCCATTCAGCCTCATTCGTGCTATGTGTGACGGAGATCTTAAAATGAAGCAGTCCTGTGTGTGATCTGGAGGCAGTTTCATGAAGGGTTTTTTTTCCCCTTTGTTTATTCCATCTCAAGAAAAAAAATAACATTCAGGCACCTCTGCCAATGAGAATGAATATATATACAACCCCTGGCAAAAATTATGGAATCACTGGCCTCGGATGATGTTCATTCAGTTGTTTAATTTTGTAGAAATAAAGCAGATCACAGACATGACACAAAACTAAAGTCATTTCAAATGGCAACTTTCTGGCTTTAAGAAACACTATAAGAAATCAAGAAAAAAAGATTGTGACAGTCAGTAACGGTTACTTTTTTAGACCAAGCAGAGGAAAAAAATATGGAATCACTCAATTCTGAGGAATAAATTATGGAATCACCCTGTAAATTTTCATCCCCCAAACTAACACCTGCATCAAATCAGATCTGCTCGTTGACATTGACCCTATGCCATGACCTTGACCCTATGTGTCTTTTTGCAAGGAATGTTTTCACAGTTTTTGCTCTATGGCAAGATGCATTATCATCTTGAAAATGATTTCATCATCCCCAAACATCCTTTCAATTGTCCAAAATATCAACATAAACTTGTGCATTTATTGATGATGTAATGACAGCCATCTCCCCAGTGCCTTTACCTGACATGCAGCCCCATATCATCAATGACTGTGGAAATTTACATGTTCTCTTCAGGCAGTCATCTTTATAAATCTCATTGGAACGGCACCAAACGAAAGTTCCAGCATCATCACCTTGCCCAATGCAGATTCGAGATTCATCACTGAATATGACTTTCATCCAGTCATCCACAGTCCACGATTGCTTTTCCTTAGCCCATTGTAACCTTGTTTTTTTTCTGTTTAGGTGTTAATGATGGCTTTTGTTTAGCTTTTCTGTATGTAAATCCCATTTCCTTTAGGCGGTTTCTTACAGTTCGGTCACAGACGTTGACTCCAGTTTCCTCCCATTCGTTCCTCATTTGTTTTGTTGTGCATTTTCGATTTTTGAGACATATTGCTTTAAGTTTTCTGTCTTGACGCTTTGATGTCTTCCTTGGTCTACCAGTATGTTTGCCTATAACAACCTTCCCATGTTGTTTGTATTTGGTCCAGAGTTTAGACACAGCTGACTGTGAACAACCAACATCTTTTGCAACATTGCGTGATGATTTACCCTCTTTTAAGAGTTTGATAATCCTCTCCTTTGTTTCAATTGACATCTCTCGTGTTAGAGCCATGATTCATGTCAGTCCACTTGGTGCAACAGCTCTCCAAGGTGTGATCACTCCTTTTTAGATGCAGACTAACGAGCAGATCTGATATGATGCAGGTGTTAGTTTTGGGGATGAAAATTTACAGGGTGATTCCATAATTTTTTCCTCAGAATTGAGTGATTCCATATTTTTTTCCTCTGCTTGGTCTAAAAAGTAACCGTTACTGACTGCCACAATCTTTTTTTCTTGATTTCTTATAGTGTTTCTTAAAGCCAGAAAGTTGCCATTTGAAATGACTTTAGTTTTGTGTCATGTCTGTGATCCGCTTTTTTTTCTACAAAATTAAACAACTGAATGAACATCCTCCGAGGCCGGTGATTCCATAATTTTTGCCAGGGGTTATATATATATATATATATATATATATATATATATATATATATATATATCTCCAACAAAGTGAAATTAGCTGAACACTCATGCCTCTCCCTCTGTGTGTGCACGTGTGTTGTCTATAACACGCGTGGCTGGCTGTGAGGGAGGCTGACCGTCATACGAAAGCAGACATCTTTAAATTACAATAACCACTGATTAGCCTTGTGCTAGCCGGGTATTACTGGAGATTAGCCTCCAATGCAATTCTGTGACTCAGCAGGAGTGAAACCAGCAAATTATACAGATCTGTCCACCCATTAAGATGCACAGTAAAAGAAAGATTCCTTCTTTTCATTAAAGAGTATGCTACCTTATCACTGCATAATACCTTTGGATTTTGGACTGGTCTTCAGACAAAGCAAGTTATGTGAAAATAATGATAATTCGCTCATTGGAAGCAGTTCTGGTAGAAAATGTATAGTAAAAACATTAAGGACCTATGTACCTGAGGGACAATGAGGTTGTCATGCCAAGCTGTGGAAAAATCATCAAAAGCTTACAAATCTCAATCTACATCTGCAAGTGTTTTTCTGAGTGGTTACGCATCACACAATCCCCAAAATTTGCATAAAGACAGCTAAAAGAGGTTGGATAAGGAGAGACAACAGCAGACCCACTGAATACTTCATTTTCTTCAAGAATTTCCTCTTTTTATCCAAATAAAAGTGACAAATGTTACAAAAACTACCCATTTACATTTTGCCTAGACAATACTACAGTGTCATGTTTTGTGCCATAAAATGAACACTCAGTCTTCTACCTACACAAGAGTGAACATCAAAAGCAGCCATATTTGTTGTGATTTTCCCATGCCATGACTGGGAATTCCACTAACAGAACAGCTTAAGCTCTATTTGATCAACGGAGATCAACAAAACCAGGTGCAAGCTCAAACATAATCTGTTGTTTTTCCTTTTATTATAATATGCAATGATAATTTAAATCAAGGAGCAACATTCCTTCAATGACAGGTGCCAGTATGCTTAAATGAATATTGATGAGGGAGCTGAACGTCAGCTCTCTCATCAAGAGAGCACAACAGAGGATGTACTTCTTGCAGCAGGTAAGGAAGCTCAACCTGCCAAAATCAATGATGGTGAACTTTTACACTGCCATCATTGAGTCCATCTTCTCCTCCTCCTGTATAATTTTGCATCAATGTTTAACTTTGCTAACTCCTCCTCCTTAACTTCCCCCCCAACTCCCACAAAGTACAGATTGATCATCCCTGTACTGAAAGGTACTGTACATCTGCATGTCTTTCCACAGCCCCATTCCACTATGTTATATTTATTTGAAAGTGAACATAGTTTTGCCTATTTGTCAATTTGACCTCTTTACTTCTTACAGAAGTACTTTTTCCTTTTCTTTCTATTGCTGTTTATGCACCAATGACACCAAACTCACTCTTGAAAAAGTGTTTTAAAAAATGGTATTTTCACAAACTTGGGGAAAAAAAACATAAAATTGCAGGAAGAGCTCTTTAAACAACCTCATCAAACACTATTTACCTCCATTCTGTGATAATAATGGTGTTTTACAGCCTGACAGAAATACCGTGCATCCGGCAAGTATTCACAGCGCTTCACTTTTTCCACATTTTATCTTACAGCTTGATTACAAAATGGATGAAATTCATTTTCCCCTCAAAATTCTAGTCACAACACCCCATAATGACAACATGAAAAAAAGTTTTTTTGTTTGTTTGTTTTTTTTGCAAATGTATTAGATCCCAGTTCCTGCCACTGAAAAACATCCCCACAGCATGATGCTGCCACCATGCTTCACTGTAGGGATGGTGCCTGGTTTCCTACAAACATGATGCTTGGCATTCACACCACAGAGTTCAATCTTTGTCTCATCAAACCACAGAATTTTGTTTCTCATGGTCTGAGAGTCCTTCAGGTGCCTTTTGGCAAACTCCAGGTGAGCTGCCATGTGCATATTACTAAGGAGTGGCTTCCGTCTGGCCACTTTACCATACACGCCTGATTGGTGGATTGCTGCAGAGATGGTTGTCCTTCTGGAAGGTTCACAGAGGAATGTTGGAGCTCTGACAGAGTGACCATCTTGTTCTTTGTCACCTCCCTGACTTAGGCAATTCTCCCCTGATTGCTCAGTTTAGATGGGCGACAAGATTTAGGAAGAGTTCTGGTGGATCCAAACGTCTTCCACTTACAGATGAGGGAGGCCACTGTGCTCATTGGGACCTTCAAAGTAGCAGAAATGTTTCTGTACCCTTCCCCAGATTTGTGTCTCCAGACAATTGTGTCTCAGAGGTCTACAGACAATTCTTTTGACTTCATGCTTGGTTTGTAGTCTGACATGCACTGTCAACTGTGGGACCTTATATGAAGACTGGTGTGTGCCTTTCCAAATCATGTCCAATCAACGGAATTTACCCCAGGTAGACGCAGTCAAGATGTAGAAACATCTCAAGGATGATCAATGGATACAGGATGCACCTGAGCTCAATTTTGAGCTACCTGGTCCAGGCATATCTGCCAGTATAATGAATTCAGCCATAAAGCCCCCATACACTTTCCCGGTCAAACCAATGTAATACAAAATACTCTAAATAAGTAGCACTTCCTACACATAATAAATCACATTAAAGGATTGACCAATAAACTGTTTAATGTTAATATGCTACAACTTACTAAACCATCATCCGCAACAATGCCGTTAAATGCTCTGACCTTTATGCGACATCAGAATTGGCTCAGTAATGGATCAGAAATTGAATCTGATCTCTGTTATTGCATTTACAACAGCATTTAAACCAAAACTGACATGAGTGTGTGTGTACGGGTGAATGTGAGGCATCATTGTAAAGCACTTTGAAATTCTGATTCAGATGGAGAAATGCATTCAATCTACCATTTAACAAACTGTAAAGGTATCTTGAATTACAGATTAAATATTTCCCTCTACTTCTACATTTTCTGAGTCCCAGCATTAGCTAATTCCTGTTAAACTGGGCTCCCACAGCTGATACTTGACATAAAAATGTGTACGTTGTTGGCACAAAAGAATAATTAAATAAATACAATACAAAAAAAAAAAAAAAAAATCTGATATTCAATCAGGGCCTAAGAATGGGTGTAATCTGTGGTAGCAATGTAGGTGATTTTGAACTATCGCAAACATTTTAACATGTTCAAAAATGCAAAACTATGAACAGTCAGATGTATATGATGTAGTATTTAACAGAGGTCAGGGTCGGTGTGACATACAAGCGCAGAGGTTGGATTGTGGCCAGAGCACGCATGGGTCAGCATATTAGAAGAAATGCAGACAGTCACCTTATTTTTCACTCCAGCTCGCTCCACTATTGTGTACCGGAACGATACCAGTCTGCAAACACCATGCAGTCTTATTCTATTTTAATATAATTTCATCAATATCTCTTGAAATAATTCATTTCTGCTTGAATGTGGATTTGGCTGCCAGACTGCAGAGTAAACCAAAATTTTAATACAATACAGACTGTGTTTTTTGTTTTTTTGGAACGAGTGGTGGGAGATTTCATTGCAGTGATATGAAAATGACAGCAGGCATCAAAGTGAAGCAATCTGTGTGTGTGTATGTGTGTGTATGTGTGACCTCAAGCAGACCAGACTCAAAGGGGTGACCCACTGCTTAGGCCATTCTAACAGTTACAAAGTTTTTACCAAGCTGAAGAAACGGGAAACACAAAAACCAGAATAGCATCAAAACAAAGTGCATAACTGAGATGAGCACACAGTCATTGGCAGGGTGTCCTCCAGCGCCCTGGGATGCGAGGCCTGCGTCCATCCATCACATCATCATGTAGAGTACATTCTAAAAAGTGTTTATTTTGATGGTAGTCAGAAACATATCCAGTCCAAGTGAATAGCTGTGTGTTCTGTGGAAAACCTCTACTTGGTAACGAAAACAGTGACATTAACACAATGAGGCTGGGATGACATCGAAAAAGCAACTGCAGCTCAAGAAGAATTGCGGCCTATTTCTGTTGGTCAGAAGGTGCATACTACAACCCCAATTCCAATGAACAACAACATCCAGAAACACTACCGCCTTCTCTGGGCCCAAGCTCATTTGAAATGGACAGATGCAAAGTGGAAAAGTGTGCTGTGGTCTGATGAGTCCAGGCAGGCTGAGGCAGCCTGGGCCATGAGATAAAATCCATGTCATCCTGTGATGAGCCAACTGGTGACAGCAACTGCCACGTCCACCACCAAATATATATTCCATATGATGCACTGTGCCGCAGCGCAATGCGTGCCATCCAGCCAGACAGCGCAACACACAGCCCCTCTGTGTGCTGCAAATCATCACATCGCCGCGCTGCGCCATGCACCTTGTAAAGTCCGATGGCACAGTGCTGACAGTCCATCATGTGTGGGGCACACATGTTCATTCTGAGTGCCCTGCTGAAAGGTCAGTGCGTGCGAGGGACGGAGTGAGAGAGCAAGGCAGTGAGTGAGTGAGTGAGTGAATGAATGAGTGAGTGGGTGCATGGGTGGGTGAGTGAGTGGGGACTTGCGAATGGCAGCTTTGACACATAACATGAATCCAGTCCAGTATAGGCAGGTCTTGTGCAAAGGGCAGACACAGTACTGGTGCACACCCTCCTCTTCACGTGTTTGCCCTCCGGACTTTTAGATATCAGGTGGCAATCTTTATTTATAATGTTAGTGCATTCTAACAGCATTCGGTGTATTTGTACTGTTCTCCAACTATGTCTGGACTGTGATTGTGCGCACACACACCACAAATCAGTCGAATCGCCCACATTGGAAGTAGTCGTACAGCATTCATACATGGTCATCCGAATGTCTGTCCCTCCTGACTACACCTAGAAGTTTGCCCCCCAATTCGGCCTGATTCGCCTTAATTTGTGCTCATTCATGCTAAGTGTGACAGGGCCCTAATGTTCATATCATATATTCATGTACGTATACTTTCAGCTTTAAAAAGAGAAAATAAATTTATGAACACTATTTTGTATGCCTTAAAAATGATCTACCTAATATGTATAATGATCTACCTAATATGTATAATTTTGCTGTTTCTGAAGTTGCAAGGTTGGTTATCTGCTGTTGGGAGAGAGAGAGGGCCCATTCTCCCCAAAACAAGTCATTTAGCCATTACAATTACTCTCAAACTGTAAAATTAAGGACAAAAAGTTACTTAGTTCTCCTTTAAACAAGGGTTTAATTATGTCATTGTGGGAGCACTCACCTGTGCCTCATCTTGAATCACACGGTATTGTTCCTTCCACACAGTAATCTTAGAAACCTCATCCTTCCTAAGAGCTCGCTCCTTCTTTAATTCAGGGCTCCAAAAGGTCTTGATGGAATTCATGGAAGAGCTAAGCTTGCTCTCTTTAACTTCTACTTCTCTTCGCAGCATTTCATTCTCTCGCAGAACCTGTGAGAGTAGCAGAGAACAGCAACACATTAATGCATTTGGCCTGCTAAATGTCCAATCTCCATGTAAAATTACACATGGTGTGATTCTGCAACTGGATGTGAACCCTGAGCAAAATACCTCTTTGAGTTGGGCCTGTAGATCGAGTATGGTGTTGTCTCTGGCCTGACGTAAAGAATGGGGAACAGTGGAGGCCATGTGGTGATCTCCAAAGGCCAGCGCATCACCTGCAATCATGCCTGCAGGCAGCACAGCATTGGCAGGCACTGAGGTGGCAATGTTGGGGGTGCTGGAGGCCACACCACTACTGCCACTGCTCCTTGACGCATACGTTACCCTCTGTCTCCCTATAGTTGTTACTGTCCCACCACTTTTAGGAAGATGGTCACCTGGCATGGCAACCTCATTATCACTCAGGTACATGGGTCCTGAGGTGGCGTATGCAGCATTGAGGGACTGGATATTCTCCATGGAAAGAGTCTTGCCTCCTGCTCCTCCAGGACCACCTCCGCTGCCTCCAGTGCTGTTGGTGCGGCGGTGTCCCATCCGAGGAGAGCGAGGAAGGCGTGGAGAACGGCCAGATCCTTGATTGCCACTACCACCTCCATCTCTCCCTCCACTATGGTTGGCATCTCCTCTGCCAACAGAGCGGGCACTACCATACATCTTATGACAAATAGAATAAAAGAGCGGACAGCAAACCTAAACTTGGTCTACTTGTATAAATTCTTGCTAATTTTGTGGTTAGGACAATCAACTGTTATGTGAATAAGCAGTGTTGATTGTGGTTCAACTGGGAAAAGTGGACACAATGTTTATGATAAATTTGAGATCTGATGTCCTCCACTTTTAGTAGCAAACAGTGGTGACTGGATGTTGTTCTTCCAAGCAGACTTGTCCCATCTAATACTGCAGGATGTAACATCAATCTGTGAAGAAACAATATGAAGTTTGTTATTCATAGTGGTAGCAGACAAAAACCATATTATTACATCATCACAGATGTTATGTGTACATACACACATGGCACTTGTGACTACTCATTTTTTTGGTTAGCAAGATTACTCAAAAGGTTTTGAAACAATCTCCAGTCATTTCAGTCAACCTGCTATATACAGTGAGGAAAATAAGTATTTGAACACCCTGCAGTTTTGCAAGTTCTCCCACTTAGAAATCATGGAGGGGTCTGTGAGAGACATAACCTAAAAAAAAAAATCCAGAAATCACAATGTATGATTTTTTTTTATAATTTATTTGTATGTTACTGCTGCAAATAAGTATTTGAACACCTACCAACCAGCAAGAATTCTGGCTCACACAGACCTGTTCATTTTTCTTTAAGAAGCCCTCTTATTCTGCACGCTTTACCTGTATTAACTGCACCTGTTTGAACTTGTTACCTTTATAAAAGACACCTGTTCACACACTCAATCAATCACACTCCAACCTGTCGACCATAGCCAAGACCAAAGAGCTGTCTAAGGGCACCAGGGACAAAACTGTAGACCTGCACAAAGCTGGGATGGACTACAGGACAACAGGCAAGCAGCTTGGTAGAAGACAACAACTGTTATGATTATTTATTAGAAAGTGGAAGAAACACAAGATGACTGTCAATCTCCCTCGGTCTGGGATTCCATGCAAGATCTCACTTTGTGGGGTAAGGATGATTCTGAGAAAGCTCAGAACTACACTGGAGGACCTGGTCAATGTCCTGAAGACAGTTGGGACCACAGTCACATTGATTACATTAGTAACACATGATGCTGTCATGGTTTAAAATCCTGCAGGGCAGCAAGGTCCCCCTGCTCAAGCCAGCACATGTCCAGGCCCATTTGAAGTTCACCAGTGACCATCTGGATGATCCAGAGGAGGCATGGGAGGTCATGTGGTCAGATGAGACCAGAATAGAGCTTTTTGGAATCAACTCCACTGACCATGCTTAGAGGATGAGAACAACCCCAAGAAAACCATCCCAACAGTGAAGGATGGGGTGGAAACATCATACTCTGGGGGTGCTCTTCTGCAAAGGGGACAGGATGACTGCACCGTATTGAAGGGAGGATGGATGGGGTCATGTATTGTGAGATTCTGGCAAACAACCTCCTTCCCTCAGTAAGAGCACTGAAGATGGGTCATGACTGGGTCTTCCAGCATGACAATGACCCCAAACACACAGCCCGGGCAACTAAGGAGGGGCTCCATAAGAAGCGTTTCAAGGTCCTGGAGTGGCCTGGCCAGTCTCCAGACCTGAACTCAATAGAAAATCTTTGGAGGGAGCTGAAACTCCAAACCTGAAAGATTTGGAGAAGATCTGTATGGAGGAGTGGACCAAAATCCCTGCTGTAGTGTGTGTGAAAACTTGGTCAAGAACTACAGGAAACGTCAAACATCTGTAATTGCAAACAAAGGGTACTGTACTAAATATTAACATTGATTTTCACAGGTATTCAAATACTTATTTGCAGCAGTAACATACAAATAAATTCTTAAAAAAAATCATACATTGTGATTTCCGTTTTTTTTTTTTTTTTTTTTTTTTTTAAGATTATGTCTCTCACAGTGGACATGCACCTAAGATGAAAATTTCAAGCCCCTCCATGATTTCTAAGTGGAAGAACGTGCAAAATCGCAGGGTGTTCAAATACTTATTTTCCTCACTGTATGTGTCTTAATAAGGTCAAAATGGGGATTCTGGAACATTTGTTTTTACCTTTAAAAGAGACATATGGTACACCCTTAAAGCAAGATAATATAGGTCACCAAGGGTTAAATAAAGTCAAACTTTGCAGTCAAAAATGTCCCATAAGTCAGTGGTTCCAAACCTATTTTCTACCCCCACCACACACAATTTGTACCCAAGAAATGCTGAGCCAATCCCCCCACCCCACCCTGAAAAAGCAGTTTTTCTTTTTTAAACAATTTGACCGGATTTCAGACTCATGTATACATGTACACATTTCAAAGGGGTCAGACTCACCAATAAAGTAAATTTAATGTATACAATGGTTCATTTCAGGTCAGCTTGGTGTATAAATCTCATCATTCCAGGCAATGAGAGCTATTAGCAGCAAGTTAGAAACAAAATCAAGCCAGCTGACTTCAATAGACAAGCAATACAGCCTGAGCTTGTTCTCACCTTCGGATTCGCCACTTCGCTGTAAGTGACATATACTCGCGCCAACCCATTCATAGTTTTATCTGTTGTGTATTGATATGTGAATCAACATGTAAACAGGGGGTGACTAACATTTACTGCAAAATCCATATTTGCACATTTACTACAAATTCTAAAGTTTAAACAAAAGAATAACAATATTTAAAAAAATTCGGCCACTACTGCTTCAGATGATTGTATTTTGCGACTGGTGTTTTCTAAGGCCTGTCTACACGCACGCGCGCACACACACACACAGATGTGAACAAGTATTGAAACAGCTGGTTTAAGGTTTCTCGACCACAAAACTGGTTCAACCTGATAATAATAATAAAAAGTTTATGTCTGAGTCTAACAGGGCACTTCTAGTCTATTTATTACACGGCTTATATTTTATTGTGAGAGTCAGGCAGAATAAGTCTGTTCTGGTTCCGATTCCATCCATGTCAGCGGGAAGTCTCTGTGGCCTTGCTAGCAGCTAACACACCGGCTAACAAAAACAGTGACAATTCCACTGCCAACGTCAGGACCTATTTAAAAATGTCATTGTGTGAAGACGTGATTTCTCGTTTGTTTGATCTATGATGAACAACCCAAATCCTAAAACTCGAAGTCTTTTTTTTTCCCCTACGTTCTGACGCCGTGGACTAAAACCAGCAGGGGAGGGAACAGTAGCAGGGCTGTCCACGGTGGATACCGCAAGGAAAAAGAGCTTCTCCCTGCCTCAACATATTAAATATATACAAGGCTCGTTTATCCAAAAGCAAGTTTATTACATGCCGTGTCAAAGCGTGGTGCAGGAGAACACCATACGAAACGTTTCTGCACCGTTACGATCCCCTTCTTCTTCAGGGCTTGCTCTTTTGGAGACACCCATAATCATCAAAACCATTTTCCTCCACCTCTTTGAACCGCTGCTCATTTTAAGCAACAACGCTCACCTTTATTCTCACACTCACACGTCTAGCTCTACACAACGTCGTTACAAGTGCACGTAAATACTACGCTATTTCACCATAGCTCATCCGATTCATGAGATTTTTACGCTAACACAATAGCCAGTGGTTAAAAAAAAAAAAACTCACCAAACAAACTACCTTTCTCGTAGTTTGGTGGAGCCAAACTCGGTGTCAGTACCTTGTCTTCTACCAAATGTAAATCGCCTGTTAAAAATAGTCATTGTATGTTAATTCATCGACAGATGTCTATCTGATTTTTCCATCTTTTCGCCAGCAGCAGCGGCTCAACAGAGCCAGGACGCCTCGGTGACGTCAAGCCTCCTGTGCGCGTTCGCGAGCGTCGATCCTCGCCACACTTCAATTTTAGACGCGCGTTCACAAATAGAGAGAGAATGTGAACTGTTACATTCAAGCAGCTAATCGCTAAGAAAATAACTGAATAAATTTTATAACAACTCTGCCTGCATCGGTAAAGGCTGCGGCCAACATGAGGAACTTTGTGTTATTTTCAGTAATGTCTTCGAATCTCTTTATGTGAGTGTATTTTAATCAGATGCTGTGAAATTGCCCTTGTAAATAAAGCAAAAAAGTTTTCCCCATATTTCAAAACAGTTAAAAATAACGAAAAACCATCATCATCAAGTCATCAATCAATTTATTTATTATTGAGAAAAAAAATTGCTATGTATTTTATTTTATTAACTGTTATGGGTTGTATGTATGTATGAAAGTATGTTTGCCTGTGAGTATTTTGTTGGGCCACAATGGAAACAAGCTTTTTTTTTTTTCTAATTGTGTGTTTAGTTAATATATTTTTGTACTGAGTTAATAGATCTGCTGCCACCGCTTATCCAGGTCGCAGTGGCAGCAGAGCAAGCACCACTTTCCTATAAATTCGATGTTTAAACAATCATTTCGTGTTTGAAAATATCAAACACTATTTTAAAACTAGTCTACCTCAACACTTTGCCACAGTATGAGTGTTGTTTTAAACAAATAGCTGGAGCAGTGTTTACAAGGCAGACTGTGTGTGTGTGTGTGTGTGTGTGTATATATATATATGAAAGTAATAACGATAAGTCCCTTCGGCTGCTCCCTGGTTTGCACTCGGGGTCGCCACAGCAAATCCAAGGTGGATCTGCATGTTGAATTGGCATAGGTTTTACACCGGATGCCCTTCCTGATGCAACTCCACATTACATGGAGAAATGTGGCAGGGGTGGAATTTGAACCTGGAACCTTCTGCACCGAAACAGTAATACAATATATTATTATCATTATGGGGTATTGTGTGTAGAATTTTGAGGAAAAAAATGAATCTACTCCATCTTGGAATAAGGCTGTAACATAACAAAATAGTAGTAGTAGAATAGTAGTTAATAATAATGAATAGTTTTCATTATTATCAGGTTGTCCTAAAAGTTCCCTAAAAAGCCTTCAGTTAATTCAAAATGCTGCAGCTAGAGTACTGACGGGGACTAGAAGGAGAGAGCATATCTCACCCATATTGGCCTCTCTTCATTGGCTTCCTGTTAATTCTAGAATAGAATTTAAAATTCTTCTTCTTACTTATAAGGTTTTGAATAATCAGGTCCCATCTTATCTTAGGGACCTCGTAGTACCATATCACCCCAATAGAGCGCTTCGCTCTCAGACTGCAGGCTTACTTGTAGTTCCTAGGGTTTGTAAGAGTAGAATGGGAGGCAGAGCCTTCAGCTTTCAGGCTCCTCTCCTGTGGAACCAGCTCCCAATTCAGATCAGGGAGACAGACACCCTCTCTACTTTTAAGATTAGGCTTAAAACTTTCCTTTTTGCTAAAGCTTATAGTTAGGGCTGGATCAGGTGACCCTGAACCATCCCTTAGTTATGCTGCTATAGACGTAGACTGCTGGGGGGTTCCCATGATGCACTGTTTCTTTCTCTTTTTGCTCTGTATGCACCACTCTGCATTTAATCATTAGTGATTGATCTCTGCTCCCCTCCACAGCATGTCTTTTTCCTGGTTCTCTCCCTCAGCCCCAACCAGTCCCAGCAGAAGACTGCCCCTCCCTGAGCCTGGTTCTGCTGGAGGTTTCTTCCTGTTAAAAGGGAGTTTTTCCTTCCCACTGTAGCCAAGTGCTTGCTCACAGGGGGTCGTTTTGACCGTTGGGGTTTTACATAATTATTGTATGGCCTTGCCTTACAATATAAAGCGCCTTGGGGCAACTGTTTGTTGTGATTTGGCGCTATATAAAAAAATTGATTGATTGATTGATTGATATTATTATTATCATTATGGGGTGTTGTGTGTAGAATTTTGAGGAAAAAAAATTAATCTACTCCATCTTGGAATAAGGCTGTAACATAAAATGTGGAAAAAGTGAAGCGCTGTGAATACTTTCTGGATGCACTGTAAATACAGTCTGTGGTTTATACTGTACTTTCAACGTGAACATGTCACTTTGGGTTTTCATTTGCTTTAGATACAACAGAAATTAGTTTAAAAGTTTTACTAATCATCTTAAACCACTTTTAAAATCCAGCATGCAAAAATTCTGACCAAAAGATGATCCACTCATCCTTGTGTGTGTGTGTGTGTGTGTGTGTGTGTGTGTGTGTGTGTGTGTGTGTGTGTGTGTGTGTGTGTGTGTGTGTGTGTGTGTGTGTGTGTGTGTGTGTGTATACATAAATATTTATATTATTTCGTCCTATTTTCTTCCTTAGTAGGATGACAAGAAATCTAATTTAAAAAGTCAAAACAGCCCTATTGTGGAGATCGGGGAGGCAAACCACTGACATCAAATGTAATTTTTGATGTTACTACAGGATCAAGTTGTGCAAGTAAATAAACTACACTTGTACAGTGCTCATTGCAAAGCGCAAAGCACTTTCCAATGATGACTCATTCACTCATTCACATTCACACCCACAGGTGTTGCCATGAAAGGAGCTCAGCTGCACACTGCCAGCAATTTGTGGATTAAGAACTTTTTCCAAAGAACCTCAGTGATTTTCAGGTCTGATGGGGATTTGAAGTGAGCATCACCTTTATTCTTATAATGAATAACAGTCTCCAAACATTTACACGAATGTGCCTAAACCTTTGTCCAGTGGCCCTGCACTCCATCAGTCATATGTGTTATTTTATCAGATATTTTCCTGACAAGAATCCCACCACAGCACAGGTGCCACCAGCAACAGAAACTCAGGAACACTCGGTCTTGGATAAAAAAAAAAAAAAAAAGTTTCTTTGTTGAAGCTGACCTCCTGGAAATCCATCTTATCTTGGAATTGAACTTCTTTCTTTTTCAGGTCTTCATTTATGTTGGCCTTCTGGGTTTCCCGCTTCCGGCCATAGTTTGCCTCCTGGTCCTGCAGATCTTGCTCATAAATAAGAGAAAACCAGTTGAAAATTATGTTTTAATTCCATCTGACCTGTCAGCAGCATTGAAACAAAAACAAATAATCAGGTTGATCATTTTTATAGTTTTGATAAAATATGTGTGTCTAGTGCCAGTGGTCACATTGAAATGTGCTGTGATTAGATGTGTGTCCTTCCCTCCCCCACATCACAAAATTTGTCATAGTACCACATTTAATGATGAGTCCATATTTTCTGTGACATCACGGGTTCCATTCTGTGGTTGTATCAGTAACAACTCAGCTCTAACAGCTTCAAGACTGAAGTCACGTCTGCATCCACAGCTAGCAACAGTCAAAAAAACTGTCCAGGGTCCTCAAAAAGATTAAAACTGTCCACAAAATGACTCTTATGTGGACACCTTTTTCAACGGGTGAGCAAACTGGAGAAGCACTGAAAATGATTAACTAGAAATCAGAAAGAGAGCGCATACCTCTGCCAAGGCCACACGTGTTCCAGAAGAAAAAAAATGTTCCAATTCAATCTAAAGTCTCTCATTTTCTAGGACATTATCCATCTGTTTCACCAAACTTCATCAACATGCTCTCACAACTTATTGCTATGAGCCTAGGGCGTAATTTTGGGTAGGGACGCTAGGGTCACGTCCCTACCAATATTCAGCCCCCTACTGTGTAATCACGACCAATAAAACCGCTGTCCTCCATTATTATGGCACATAAAGGGTTAAATGTGTGCCACTGCTCGAAGCCCCGCTCTTTAACGTAGATATCCTTGTCTGATTAGCAGTGATGCCGGTCTAATCTGACCACTTTTTTTTTAGTAACGAGTAATCTAACGCGTTAATCTTTCCAAATCAGTAATCAGATTAAAGTTACTTCTCTAAGTTACTGTGCGTTACTATTATTTTTGCATTATGGGTCGATAGCAGCATCAAACTTGGTCCGTGGGCAGGGGGTCGGGGTTCGACTGAACTGCTGTGAGCTTTTCATCCACGTTTTTCTGCAACAGCTACGACTCGTCCTCACCTCTTAAAACACAGTGACAACAGCACACCTGCACTGAGCTTTACAAAGACATTTTATGTTTTTTTTTTTTCTCTGAGCTGCTCCGTATCTGCTGCTAAAAACAGCTGATCCTCCGCGACACATTAACAACTAACATTATTTTCCACTCAAATGCACGTAAACTCTCTTTCTGAGGACCACATGATGTGAAAACGCAAAAAAACTTTCTTACCTGTAAATCTGGTCATGTTTTCTGCATAAATAAATGTAATCCATTCTTTGTGCTCAAACGCCAAAGCAGGGGCGAATCCAGATGGAATGGGGGCGTGGGGCAGGGATGTGCCACACCCCCTCACAACACCCCTAGATTAAAGGTCCAGTTTTGAAGCCTTTTTTTTACTACAACTACTAATACTACTTAAAATAATAATAATTTCGACAAGTAAAATGTTTAGAGAGAATTTAAATGTTAGAAAAATGTTAGAATGAATTTAATAGTTACATTTATAAACAATGTAGGTTAGAAATTGCAAGTTTTACTGTTACAGTGCTGTCAACAGTTAAATATGAGGTCAAGAAAGAGGTCTTTATTTTACTTTTTATAAAACAAGTATTTATTTTCATTGAAGCCAAGAAAGGGTGACTATAAAGTGAGTTTTTGCAAAACAAGTATCATTGTCATGTTGAGGTGGCAGAGGGTTGTTGTCGGCAGCTGGTGAAAGTAACTAAAAAAGTAACTAATAATCTAACTTAGTTACTTTTCCAATTGAGTAATCAGTAAAGTAACTAAGTTACTTTTTCAAGGAGGAATCAGTAATCAGTAATTGGATTACTTTTTCAAAGTAAATGTGGCAACACTGGTGATTAGCTACCCGTTTCTCACCTAACTTGGTTGGCTGTCCCGCTTGTCACTCAAAGCAGCACACTTCCCACAGTGGCCGCGACCGCCCATCGACCCCCGTCCCCCCCGCCCCTATCTCTGTCTCTTGAGCTAGACTTCGGTGATATTTGGTAACGGATGACAGCCCCCCCTCCCAAGAAACGAGATATTCGTTCATTCTTCACAGTCAGGAATGTAAGTGCAGGGTCTCCGTCAAGCTTTAAAAACTAAGCAAAATACCTTTCATGAATGGAAACCCTTCTTAAAAGCATTAGGCTTCTTCTGCTCTTTAGGCACTACGCAGGTTTTAGCAACGTGGCAGGACGCATCGTTAGAGCTAGGCTACTGCACAGTTGCAGGGAACTTATTAAAAGACTGCGCGGGCGGACACAATAACAGACAGACAAACGGGAATCGATTCATTCACGAATAGGGATGGGTATCGAGAACTGGTTTCTTTCGGGTATCGTTAAGAAATGATTCGATCCACCGACATCAATAAACTTTTTGCTTAATGATTCTGTTATCGGTCCTTCAGAGTTGCCGTTATTTTGGGGGGTGTTTGTCAGGAAATGATCATTTCTCTACATTGATTACGGACCCTGCAGCGGGTCCGTAATCAACTTTTCTGCAGCGTGGCTTTGCTTTGAACCTTGAACCAATCAAAGCAGTGGTTCGCAGATTGAAACAGTGCTTCGATTGCTTCGTTTATTCTTTCTTTCTTTCGCTTAATTTTCCCCCGCTAAAACCCTAAAGAACATACATCTGTGAGTATTATTTACCTTTTTTATGTTAAACCGACCGGTTATGGTCTTCTGAAACAGTTGATAGATGTATTTTATAACTTAAAAACGGGAGCGATGCTAACGCGTTAGCATGTCTATGGCATTTTCAAAGTTAAAAGTTAGCATTAAGCAGTTGCAGCTGTTATCACGTTCGGGTGCATTTGTTTTCAAATTGTAATATTTTTTAAATTTATTTTTGTTTATATATTATAATCTAATGATTATTATATACAACATATACTTATTATATACAGTTTTAGAGAAAGAGACAAAAAGAACCTGAATAGAAACACAACAGAAAATATAAAACCAACTAACAATGAACATACATAAATACATACGTACATACATACATACATACATACAGAAATAAATAAGTGTTTCCTGTGAACACCTAGTGACTCTCACACCTCCATTTCATCCCTGTCTTAAGTTTAATGACAGTTTGTTTTGGTCAAACCATATTTTCAGTTTGTTAATTTCTTCAGTGATTTCCTCCAGAACTAGCTGCCAAGCTAGAAAACTGCTGCATCCTAGTAAGAGCAGAATACTACTGGAATTAATTTGAATAAGGAAAGTTGTTTTTTTTTTCTCACTAAATGGATGCTGCACTCACTGCAGTTTATTGTCTGGAATAGTCCCAGATTGCATTTCAGAGGTTCTAGAATTCATTTTCGTGCAGGTGGTGTTGGGGGTAATTTTGGGTTTCAGCTTTTTTTGTTTTTCACCACTTCATCCCTGAATATGTCAATCGTGAGTCACTTTTGTGCAGATTAAAGTTACTAACTGGGACTCCTGTCTTGTTGCGAGAAAGAAACGGGAATTGTCCTCCGTTCTGTTCACACAGCTCCAAACGCTGCACGGGTCTCTGCCAAGTCAAGTTAGAACAATAGAGTCCAGTCGGAATTAATAAATTCAAAGCGAAACACCGTTTTGTTTATTTTTATTTATGTCCAGAGATCAAGGATTCAGTGACCAATTTCATATTTATTTACTTTAAGACTCAAGGAAATACATAGAAAACCTGTAAAGCCTACTTTTAGTACAAAATTCACGAGGTATCGATAAGGAATTGGATCGATAAGCAGAATCAATAATGGCATTGATATCGATAAAATCTTATCAATACCCATCCCTATTCATGAACGTCACAACACTAGCAGATAGGGTCATTGCAATACTTCGTGTTAAATATCCATCCTCGATGAATTCAATTTAAATGTATAGCTGGAGCAATGTTGGGTTAGTTGCTTTGTTCAAGGTCACTCCAGTCATGGATGGAGGTGTAAAGAGAGGTAAGGTTCGGATTTGAGCCTGCAACCCTGTGATTGAAAGACCAACTCCCTAACCATTGGGATGGCTCGTTAACCTATAACATCTGCATGACATGAACTTATGATTGGTAATGCAAAAAAAAAAAAAAAATCTTTGTCTTGGAGCACTTTTGTGTCCCCACCAAGATCAAAATCAAAGTTACTCCCTTGCTATGAGCCAAATATTCTTCTGGGTCTCTGTTCCTGAATATATTCCAGATCACCTCCAAACTGAAGCGCTTATTTCTTGGAACATTATCTGTCTGCTCACAAAATTTTTGTAAAATCTGTTCATTACTTTTTGAGTTATTACCTCCTTGATGGCGGTAATAACACATTTTGAGGGAATAGGTTCAGAAAATAAAATGAAACATAATAAAATAGAATAAAAGGCCTACCAGTGCCTCACAGTCTGTGGAAAAGTACATTAAAATCCTTTTGTAAGAAGATCAGAATTTGTCATTTTCTCTAACATAGATAACCAGATCACCGTCCACAGTCCGCTTCAGCTGAGGACTGGCCTCATCACCTGCGACTCCACAAAAATTCCAAGTGGTCCAGACAGGAAGTAACTTGGATCAAATCTCTCCCATGATGAAGGGCCGCTGATGTTTCATCTGTGGCCTGGAAGCACCAGTGTGTGGGGGCAGGGGGGCAGTGGGGAGCTGCTCTCAAATAGTTCATAGGCCAAGCAGGTTTTCGGTACCACTTAAGGTGATGAAACAACACTTACAATCCGCCTCAGTGTGCCATGGCCTACACAAAAATGTAGTACAGCCATCCCAGGGTGGTAGCTGTAGACATGTAGGGGTCAATAAAAAATTACACAGAGGTCAAAATGTAAAAATGCTCCAGTCATGTTGAAAATTATTCTTTGGGTTAATAGGGTTCGAAAAAGGAATAGTTTGTGCGATCTGTCATGCTTAGTTATCATGTTACAGGGTAACATATGTCACATGTCATAGAATCCAATGGATGTCAACCTTGTTTAATTTTTACTTTGGAGACCAAACATTCATCACAGTCAAAACTATTCCAGTTATCAATCCTTTTATTTCAACCAATAATTTACATCATTTTTTACTGAAATTGGAGCAACTTTAACTTTTGACCCCTGTACAAACTGTACAAACCTTTTTACCATTTTTGTTGTTTTTACTCCATAACTCCAGAACATTCAGTTATAGATAGTCCAAACTATACCTTTCTGGAATCATTATGATCAGACGAATAATGTGGTATAGTTTTCAACATGATTGGAGCAGTTTTAAATTTTGACCTCTGTGTAATTCTTCATTGACCCCTAGCTGGCTACAGCTACCACCCTGGGATGGCAGTACTACATTTTTGTGTAGGCCATGGTACAATGAGGCTGGATTCTAAGTGTTGTTTCTTCACCGTCAGTGTTACCGATTAGGTTAAAGTTGATGACTGGCTCATGGACTAAAAGGCCATCTTGCGCACCAAATGAGATGGGCGTGTCTGAGGAGGCGTGGCACGATAAGAAGTGGTTTTTGAAGGGATTCATTTTCGTCCAGTACATCAAGCTAGATTGACAGCTTGATGCCCGGGGCCACAGTCCACCTGCCCAACGTGTTTGGAGACGAGTTCTGCCATCACACTGTAAAAAAAAAAAAAAACACGATTTATTTTCATGTGACCTGTCAGCAGCTCTTAAATAATAAAACAGCTTGTTCTCTTTATAATCTTCATGCAGGTTTTATTTAAGTTAATCACAACACTAGACATGTCCAGCAGATGGCAGTGTTCAGCAGAAAATACCGGTGCATGATGTAACAGAATCAAACGGTAAAAATTAGAAAACCTAAGGTTATGACTGTTAGACTTCGAGGGAGAACACAAACTAAACGAACATACGCCATGACAGGGTCACATGGTGACTGTAGCACACTGAGTCTGTTAGCAAATCAGAAAAAGTTGGGAGTCGGGTTGGATGAGCATTTAATTTGTGGAATATATTAGAATGAAGGTTACCAAGACAAAGCAAATGATGGGAATTAATAGGAGGAGTTTCCACAATCTGGATGAAGCTACTTTTACAAGATTCTACAAAGATATAGTAGTAGTGCAGCAGATAAGAGAATATTTAGAGAGGAATACTTCAAATGGTGAAGCAAGCACCACATATGGCACAAATACACCTTAGACATTACTCTTGAAAAAGCAGAGTGTCCAACTGAATGTTCAATGGGTGGCCAGGTAGGGGCCAATTGAAGAATTACACAGGGGTCAAAATTTAAAAACGCTCCAATCATATTGAAAGGTATTCCATATTAATTGTCTGATCATCAAGATTTCAAAAATGTGTAGTTTGGACTATCTATGACCGAATTCTATGGAGTTATGGGGTAAAAATAGTGAGAAAGGTCAATTTCAGTTTGAACAGGGGTCAAAAGTTAAAGTTGATCCAATTTTGGTCAAAAGTAATGCAAATTATTGGTTGAACAAACAGAGTTGTAAAAACAAATGCTTTGCACCATCTGTGATGCTTAGTTATCATATTACAGGGTAACATGTTATTTGCCATGAAGTATGTCGACATTGTTTGAAGTTTATTGTGGACACCAAACATTCTGGTCTAAACTATTCCATTTATTAATCCTATTAGCTCAACCAATAATTTGCATCACCTTTTACCAAGATTGGATTAACTTTAACTTTTGAAGCCTGTACAAACTAAAATTGACCATTGTCACCATTTTTGATTTTTTTTTACCCCGTAACTATATAATTCAGTCATAGGTAGTCCAAACTATACCTTTTTGGAATCTTTATGATCAGACCAAAAATTTGGAATTTTTTTTAATTTGATTGGAGCATTTGTTGTGAAAAGTGTAATGACACGGACCCACAACAGGGGGCGTAAATGAACAGTCAATGGAAATAAAAAGTAACACTTTTAATGTTGTGAAATGTGCACAACGGATACAGATACAATTCAATACTACTGTCAATTATACAGTTGGTGTCGTGTGGGCAGGCTCGAGGATAGGAGACGCCTGTCCGGATAGGAGTCGGGACCCAAACGATTTCCACCGCCAATGGATCTGGAACACACCGGATCCGCCAAGTCCCGAGTCACCAGGTGGCCACCGTCTCCAGTTGTCAGATCGGGTACTGCTGGCAGGAAGCAGAAACAGTCAAGAGTGGGTGTGTGAGCACACACCCAGTAAACAGTCAGCAGAGTTCTTCTGATAAAGGGGAGAAAACACCTCCACCTCCTGTTTCTTAACTCAGAGTTCGTGCAGAATCCAATGTCACACTAATTAATGCAGGAGTGAGGAGCGGGAATGCCAACTCCTCTCGACTTCCACAAACTCAGCCTCAAGCTGCGAGTGTACAAGGGATACGTCTACAAAGTCAGAATCACAGATTAACAGCTTTCCGAGCTTAGAAGCAAAATACGTTGCAACAGTAAGCTTAGCTGATCAAACATGTGCATAAGGCACCAAAACGGCTGAGAGTTTTACCTGAATACTTCAGACGATTTCTCGGCAGGGGTGTGGTGTCTTCTCCAGGCTTTTATGGATGGCATGATGAGGTGATGAGTGACAGCTGTCAGGGTTCCTGAAGCTCCTGGCGGCGAACTGCGCCCTCTGGTGCCTGAAGCCCGTCTACAGGCAGGGCACCCTCTTGTGTTGGCCAGCAGTACCTCCTCTTCGAGCGGGCCACACAACAGGACCCCCCCCTCAACGGGCGCCTCCTGGCGCCCGACCAGGCTTGTCGGGGTGTCGGGTGTAGAAATCGGCCAGGAGGGCCGGGTCCAGAATGAAGCTCCGCTTCACCCAGGAGCGTTCCTCAGGTCCATACCCCTCCCAGTCCACCAGATATTGGATCCCCAGGCCCCGTCAACGGACGTCCTGAAGCCTGCGGACGGTCCACGCCGGCTCTCCATCGATGATACGGGCAGGAGGCGGCGCTGGTCCGGGAGTGCAGAGGTTGGAGGAGTGACACGGTTTTATCCGGGACACATGGAAGACTGGATGTATCCGCAGCGAAGCTGGCAGCCTCAGCTTCACTGCGGCTGGACTGAGGACTTTGATGATAGGGAAAGGTCCGATGTATCTGTCCTTCAGTTTGTGGGAGTCCACCTGCAGAGGGATGTCCTTAGTTGACAGCCAAACCTCCCGCCCAGGCTGGTATGCAGGGGCCGGGGTACGCCGGCGGTCTGCATGGTCCTTAGCCCTCGTCCGGGCTGTCAGAAGGGCACAGCGGACAGTGCGCCACACCCAACGGCATCTTCTGAGGTGGGCCTGGACCGAGGGGACCTCGACCTCTCCCCCCACGGCTGGAAACAATGGGGGCTGGTACCCCAAACACGCCTCAAAGGGGGAGAGGCCGGTGGCAGACGAGACCTGACTGTTATGGGCGTATTCGATCCAGGCCAGGTGTTGACTCCAGGCCGTCAGGTGTGCGGAGGTGACACACCGCAGGGCCTGCTCCAGGTCTTGGTTCGTCTGCTCTGCCTGTCCGTTGGTCTGAGGGTGGTACCCGGACGAGAGGCTCACTGTGGCCCCCAGTTCCCTACAGAAACTCCTCCAGACTTGCGAGGAGAACTGGGGACCACGATCTGAGACTACGTTCATGGGGATACCATGCAGATGCACGACATGGTGGACCAGGAGGTGTGCAGTCTCCTGGGCCGTCGGGAGCTTCGGGAGGGCCACGAAGTGGGCCGCCTTGGAGAACCGGTCCACTATCTTCAGGATGGTCGTCATACCCTGGGACGCAGGGAGACCCGTGACGAAGTCCAGGCCTATGTGGGACCAGGGGCGACGAGGCACCGGCAGTGGCTGGAGGAGTCCTTGGGCCTTCTTATGTTCTGCCTTGCCCCTGGCACAGGTGGTGCAGGCCTGGACGTACTCCCGGACGTCGGTCTCCATCGACGCCCACCAGAAGCGCTGCCGGACCACTGCCACGGTTCTACGCACCTCCGGGTGACAGGAGAGCTTTGAACCGTGACAGAAGTCCAAGACCGCAGCCCTGGCCTCTGGTGGGACGTACGACCGGTTCTTATGGCCATCTACGGGGTCCGGGTGTCGTGTCAGGGCCTCCCAGACGGTCTTCTCCACGTCCCAGGTGAGGGTTGCGACAACAGTGGACTCGGAGATGATGGTGTCCGGTGGATCCGACAGCTCTGGCTTGACTTCCTCTTCATGCACCCGGGACAGTGCATCGGACCATTGGTTTTTAGTCCCGGGGCGATACGTGATCTGGAAGTCAAACCGACCAAAGAACAGTGACCAACGGGCTTGCCTGGGGTTCAGACTCTTGGCGGTCCGGATGTATTCCAGGTTCCGATGGTCCATGAAAACCGTGAAGGGAACCGTGGCTCCCTCCAGAAGGTATCTCCACTCCTCAAGAGCCTCTTTCACCGCCAGAAGTTCCCCTTTGCCGACATCATAGGTCCTCTCAGCCGGGCTCAACCTGCGGGAATAGTAGGCACAAGGATGGAGTACCTTATCGGACTCCCCACTCTGGGACAGCACGGCTCCTATCCCTGAGTCAGAGGCATCCACTTCGACAATAAACTGGCGATCAGGGTCAGGCTGCACCAGAACTGGTGCAGTCGAAAACCGACGTTTCAACTCCTTAAACGCGGCTTCGCACCGATCCGACCAGGTGAAGGGGACTTTGGAGGAGGTCAGGGCTGTCAGGGGGCTAACTACCTGACTGTAGCCCTTAATGAACTTCCTGTAGAAATTTGCAAAGCCAAGGAACTGTTGCAGTTTCCTACGGCTTGTTGGTTGGGGCCAATCTCTCACCGCCGCAACCTTGGCCGGATCAGGGGCGATGGAGTTGGAGGAGATTATGAACCCCAGGAAGGACAAAGAAGAGCGGTGGAACTGGCACTTCTCGCCCTTCACAAACAGCCGGTTCTCCAACAACCGCTGCAGGACCTGACGTACATGCTTGACATGGGTCTCAGGATCCGGAGAAAAGATGAGTATATCGTCCAGATATATGAAGACAAACTGATGCAGGAAGTCCCGCAAGACGTCATTAACCAACGCTTGGAACGTCGCGGGCGCATTGGTGAGGCCGAACGGCATGACCAGGTACTCAAAGTGACCTAACGGGGTGTTAAATGCCGTCTTCCACTCATCTCCCTCCTGGATCCGAACCAGGTGATAAGCATTCCTAAGATCCAGTTTAGTGAAAATTTGGGCTCCATGCAAGGCCGTGAACACTGAATCCAACAGAGGTAACGGGTATCGGTTGCGAACCGTGATCTCGTTCAGCCCTCTGTAGTCAATGCATGGACGGAGTCCGCCGTCTTTTTTGCCCACAAAAAAAGAAACCAGCACCCATCGGGGAGGTGGAGTTCCGGATCAACCCGCCAGCTAACGAGTCCCGGATGTAGGTCTCCATTGATTCGCATTCCGGACGTGAGAGGTTGTACAGCCTGCTGGACGGGTACTCAGCGCCGGGTATCAAATCAATGGCACAATCGTACGGACGGTGCGAGGGCAACGTGAGTGCCAGATCTTTGCTGAAGACGTTAGCAAGGTCATGGTACTCAGCTGGCACCACGGCCAGATTGGGGGGGACTAAAACCTCCTCCTTAGCTGTCACACTGGGTGGAACCGAGGATCCTAAACACTCCCAGTGGCAGGTTTCGCTCCACTGCGTCACAACCCCAGATGGCCAATCAATCTGGGGATTGTGTTTTAACACCCATGGAAAACCCAAAATCACTCGGGAGGTAGAAGGTGTTACATAAAACACAATCTCCTCCCTGAACACTGCATTAAGAAGTCTGCGCACGTCTTGACACAACCTTCGTACGGCTCCGGAGGGCTTATGTATGCTTCAGGGGAAGGAGGGGGAGTTCGTTGAACAACCACTGGAATGTCTGTGTCTGGCATTCGGTCAGCAGGAGGAGGTGCTGCCGCGGCGCCCTGTGCATGCGCTTCCACCTGGGCGGTGAGAGCCTCCATCCTCCGATTGAGAATCACGTTCTGCTCAGTTACCAAGTCCAACCGAGCAGTGAAAGCGGTTATGATGTGCTGCAGCTCACCTAACACGCCTCCTGCTGGCGCCTGTGCACCTCGCTCTTCCACTGGCTGTTCAAACGATGGTTGACGCCCCTCGGGATCCATGACGATGGCCGAGTAATCCTGTTGTGAAAAGTGTAATGACACGGACCCACAACAGGGGGCGTAAATGAACAGTCAATGGAAATAAAAAGTAACACTTTTAATGTTGTGAAATGTGCACAACGGATACAGATACAATTCAATACTATGGTCAATTATACAGTTGGTGTCGTGTGGGCAGGCTCGAGGATAGGAGATGCCTGTCCGGATAGGAGTCGGGACCCACACCATTTCCACCGCCAATGGATCTGCAACACACCGGAGCCGCCAAGTCCCGAGTCACCAGGTGGCCACCGTCTCCAGCTGTCAGATCGGGTACTGCTGGCAGGAAGCAGAAACAGTCAAGAGTGGGTGTGTGAGCACACACCCAGTAAACAGTCAGCAGAGTTCTTCTGATAAAGGGGAGAAAACACCTCCACCTCCTGTTTCTTAACTCAGAGTTCATGCAGAATCCAATGTCACACTAAATAATGCAGGAGTGAGGAGCGGGAACGCCAACTCCTCTCGACTTCCACAAACTCAGCCTCAAGCTGCGAGTGTACAAGCGATACGTCTACAAAGTCAGAATCACAGATTAACAGCTTTCCGAGCTTAGAAGCAAATACGTTGCAACAGTAAGCTTAGCTGATCAAACATGTGCATAAGGCACCAAAACGGCTGAGAGTTTTACCTGAATACTTCAGACAATTTCTCGGCAGGGGTGTGGTGTCTTCTCCAGGCTTTTATGGATGGCATGATGAGGTGATGAGTGACAGCTGTCAGGGTTCCTGAAGCTCCTAGCGGGGAACTGCGCCCTCTGGTGCCTGAAGCCTGTCTACAGGCAGGGCGCCCTCTGGTGTTGGCCAGCAGTACCTCCTCTTCGGGCGGCCCACACAACAGCATTTCTAAATTTTGACCCCTGTAATTCTTCAATTGACCCTATGTAGCTGCTGATTGAAATTCAACTGGACACCCTGCCTTTTCAAAAGAGTAATGTCTAAGGTGTATTTGTGCCAATTTGGTGCTTGAATCACCATTTGAAGTATTTCTTTTTATACGCTCCACTATAAGAGCCCATCCTGAATATGCAGTACCGGTATGGAACCCAAGTAAAAGAAACTCATCACTGAACTAGAAAACATTCAAAGTTGAGCCACAAAAATGGTAGCAACGCTGTTGTAACCTGAGCTACTCAGAATGCTAGAAAAAAGCTGAATCTGTCAACCCGCCGCTATAGAAGCCTCAGAAGTGACATGGCACTACAAGTTTATAAGATGGTGACCCATATGCACAACGACATACATCTGGATGTTCCCAAGAAGACCAGAGGGCATCTGTTATTTGAGTTATTTGAGTCAAAATTTGAGTTACGAGGAAAGATTAAGTGAATTAGGTTTAACAACTCTTGTGGATAGAAGAGTTTGGGGTGACCTAATTGAAATGTATTAAATTTTACATGGTTTTGAGGTAATAGACCCCAATATTTTATTTACTAGACGTAGGTATCTTGGCCTTAGAGGCCATGAACTCACTATGGAAGTGAAAAGATCACCTCTTAATATTAGAAAGTTTAGTTTTAGTAATAGAGTTGTATGTTTGTGGAACAGCCTCCCTGAACACATTGTACTCTCACCTGATATAAATTCTTTTAAAATTAATTATGACAGATATTATACCACCTCAGTTTAAGTTTATAGATTACTTGAGGCTCGATGTGTGCTTCTTGTTAACCTCATAATATTGATGGGATTTTAAATTAATGTTTTTATGAGTGCTTAATATTGTATCTAATGTACTGATGTGTGCTTTTATTATACTATGTATATACTATTTCACACAATAAAATGAATTATGAATTATAATTATGTTAAAGATGGGGAAGCCTAGTTGCTGAACAAGTGACTGCTTGAATAACTTCACAGTGTCATCACCATGTGGAACAGTCTGCCTGCACACGTCATCAAAGCTCAGAGAGTTCTAGCATTTGAGAGGTGATTTGACAAACATTGGTCTGGGTTAGGTGTAAGTTTTGATTACAAAGCTTAATTGCAACTTCGGGAAATCAGAGCCAACCCACTAGTTTGAGATCTGGAAATACCGGACCAATAGGATCATCTTTCAGAAACCACACAAGTAAGTGTGTGTGTGTGTGTGTGTGTGTGTGTTACATACACTTACTTATATGCTTTGGAAGTATGGGGGTCCAGTGAAGTTTATCTTATTTTGCAGTCTTTGGTTCTTGTTATTGTTTCATTTTTTTTTTTTTTTTTTTTGAGACAAACAAAATATTACACAAAAACTTACATACCACAGCAAAAACAACTCACTCAGGAACAGGTTAATTAAAAAAAAAGATCAAGACTAGGGAGAATTATATATGTAAAACTTCCCAAGAAACTTTCCAAACATTCCTGCAAATGCAAACAGACAGTAAACTGGCACGAGGGCAGAAACATACGAGGTCTGTGATGAAAAAAGCGGTCCTTTTTATTTTTTTCAAAAAATAAATGGATTTGATTCATATGTTTTTATCAGACATGCTTGAACCCTTGTGCGCATGCGTGAGTTTTTTCACGCGTGTCGGTGACGTCATTCGCCTGTGGGCAGGCCTTGAGTGAGGAGTGCTCCACCCCGCCCGTCGGAATCTCTTTGTCTGAATAGCCGCTGCGGATGGCGCGCGTTGCTTTATCAACATTTTTTCTGGACCTGTGAGGGATATCCGAGTGGATACTATTCGAGAAATTAAGCTGGTTTTCGGTGAAAAGATTAACGGCTGATGAGAGATTATAGGGTGTTTCTGTCGGTGTAAGGACTTCCCACGGAGCGGGACGTCGCGCAGCGCTTCCAGGCGCCGTCGTCGGCCTGTTTCGACCTGAAAACATCCTAATTTAAGGCTTAATTCACCCAGGACGTCGTGAGAGAACAGAGAGGATTCAGAAGAGGCTGGCATGAGGACTTTATGCGGACATTCCACTGTTTAAGGACATTTTGTAATGAAAGACGTGCGCGCAAATTCGCCGGGTCGTTTCCGTGACGACTCGGCGAATCTGTGTGCCCCGCGACAGGAAAAACACCTCCGTGTTGAAAACCATTTGTAGAATTCAGGCGGCTTTTAATGGCTTTCAACAAGTGAGTAACTGAGAAATTGTTTAACAGCTTGGGCATGTTCCAACTTGCCCGTTAAGATTTCCAACGGAGGTGTTTTTCCTGCCGCGACGCCCTGCGGTCGGGTCCAGCCCGACATGCGACTCTGCCCGCACGTTCTTTCATTACAAAATGACCGTTAACAATGGAATGTCCGAATAAACTCCTCATGCTGACTTCTTCTGAAAGTTCTCTGTTCTCTGACGACTTACTGCGTCAACAGAGCCTGAAATGTGGAAGTTTTCAACTTGAAACGGCGAGACGCTGCCGCCTCGAAGCGCAGATCGGCGTCAGGCACTGTGGGCCGTCCTTACGGCGACACTACCAGACCAAAATCTCTCATCAGCCGTTAAAATTTTTACCGAAAACCAGCTGAATTTATCGAATGGTGTCCACTCAGTTGTGCCTTACAGTTTTGAAAAAATTTTGATCAAACAAAGCAGCAGTCTCTGAGCCATTCCTAAACAATGAAAAAACGACGAGAGGGTGGGCCACTCCTCACTCAAAGACTGCCCACAGGCGAATGACGTAACCGACAGGCGTGAAAAAACTCTCGCATGCCCACGAGGGTTCAAGCATGTTTGATGTAATCACACGTGATTCAAATCCATATGGTTTTTGGAAAAAATAAGGTCCGTTACTTTTATCACAGACCTCGTACAACACAGTCCAGAAATCAAAATAACAAAAAAAAAAAAAAAAAGTCAGCAGTGACCTCATTAGCAGTCTTGCCAGTTAAATTTTTTTTAGAGATAGGAAAAAAATTGTGAACTCATTTATGAAACAGTCAAAGGAGGGTTTTCGTTTTTTCCACCTACTACTGTGTATATGGTATTTACACAGAAGTAAAATAACATTTACCATCTCTGATGTTGAGGGGTTTAAATTATCCATAAAGAAGAGAATACTATTAGCATCAAACGCAGGAACATCATTAATCAACTTTTAATATTGACCCAAAATCTTTGAGACACAGGACAGAATACAAACATGACTCGCCACAGAAAACACAAGGGTTCACATTAAAATTCAACCTTTTTATAAGAAAGGCAGCAATTGGATAAAGCTGATAACTTATTTTGAAGAGGTTTCCTTCACTTTAGGAAACAGGATCTGTATGTTTGTTTTGAGTCTTGTCCTGTCTTTCCTCCTCCCCCTCCTCCGCCTGCGTCTTACGTCATATGTTTAGCCCCGCCTCTCGCCTGTCTCTCACGCACCCGTTACGTCTCTCGGTAAAAAATAGAAACTTCCAAGATGGCCGAGTCCGTGGACTCCATGCATTTCGCAGCAAACAGCAAAACAAATTCCCCCAAACCCCTGTTAGCTAAACGACCGCCGGAGAGTCGACCGCAGTCTTCAGGCGACATTTACTCGCCGCCTCCCAAGAAGGTCCGGGTGGAGGAGAAGAGCCTGAAGCACAGGAAACTGAAACGGGGAGGTGTGCGTAGGGGAAAACACAACGGCAGGCAGAGTTGTGGAAGCCCAGCGAAATGGAGTTTCGGCCCGGCCAAGGCGAGCCACTCCGCCGCCGGGCCAACTGCTCCCGCTCGGAAAATCTTCAAGATCAGCAACTTCCTCGCCTCCCCTCCCAAAGTGAAGAAGGCAAAAGAGAAACGGCATAAGGAGAAAGGCGGTGAAGCGGCGCGCGGTTCGGCCGCGGCAGCGGAGAGAGTGAGCCCAGCTAGCTGCCGTACAAAGACGGAAAACGGCGACGTGAAAATCCCACAGAGGGGTAAGACAGCGCGCACACGCTGCCGTGTACTGCCCTCTGCTAAACCAACGCTGAAATTCAAAAAGCCACGTGAAGCCTGACTACATTAAGAATATCATTTATTAGCTTGTTACATAATTTGTTGTGCCGCGGGCCCCTTTATTTATAAGGCCCAGATGGTGATACTGTGTTTACACGTGGAGATGTTTGCTGGTCAGTGATGATCTTCACCATGTCCCTGTCTCTCTTTTACAGACCACCGCGGTAAAGACAGAGATAAGAAAAAAGAAAAGAGTAAAGAGCGGAAAAATCACAAATTGCCTCTTGTTAATGACATTGCCAGAGAAAACGGAGAAGTGATTTCTCCACAGAAAGGTAAGATGCACAGCAGCAATGGCCCTGAGCTGTTGAGGTCAAAACTGTTTTTACAGATGTCACAGAAATTCGACATTACCATAATTTTTTTCTAAGGGCATAAGGGTACACTGTATGAATCATGGTTTCAAGGTCACAGTGGAGTTCAAATCACGGAACATTCTCCTCAGCTTTCTGCATACACATGTATAACAAAAAACTAACATAAAAAAAAAAAAATGTAATAACACTTTGATGCGCATTTTGCAAATTTGAACTATTCTTGAATGGCACTTGAACCATACTGGAATTGTATTACTGTGCATGACTCTCAGATAGCCATGGCTCCGAAATGGAAGTATTGTTCAAATTTTCAAATGTTTTGTGTATTTTACAAAAATTATACCCAAACCCAAAAACAGTTAAGATGATGTAGAGCGTCTGCATAGAGCTTGTGTGCTGTATGCAGTTTAGTGTAAGGAGCTAACCTGACCAAGTTAAAATGTAGCAGCAGAAGTGAGAAGTCTACAAAGTGGCACACTGTAAATATGAAGTTTTATCTTGTTTTTTAATCTGACTTTTTTTATTTGACTTGTTGCATAATTTCAGCCAGATACATCATCACAGCCTCCTAAAAGTTGTTATCCACATAAGACACCATTGTTTTCGAAGATGATCTCTGGAAATGTTTTAATAGGGCAGCGCAATCACATTTGGGGGTGGGCGCTAAAGGAGTAAAATATGATGCATATGATGTAATTTCTCTACTTCCGGGGTACAAACCACGGCATATTCAATGGAGTTTTGGGCAAATTACATGCAAAAAAAGTGAAGATGCAAAGAAAAAGTGAAGATGCGGTGGGAAAGTGGACGTGTTGCGGTTTGTTTATGATCTGAACTACAAACGTGTTGAGGCGGTTTTGCAGGCGAGAAAATGGCGCTACTCTGGTTGGCTGTATATGCTAACACCGACACACGGCTCTCACCTCCTCGCCTTTTCTTCTCTTCGCGACTGCATCAATGAGTGCAGGCCCAAAACAAAACCGTACCCCATTTGTCCGTGTGACGTGTGTTTATACTGTGTATATATTAAATGGAGGTTCCATAAGAGTGGTCAAATCCACGATACATGGGGGTTCAAACCGAGCACGGTTAAAACACAGTTCTTGTTATGTGATGTCTTGTGTGGTTAGAGAAATGGGGTTTATGACATCATTGTTTCACAAAGATTGTGTATTGGTTGTGCCCCCATAAAATGCAAAGGAGGCATTTTGACATATATCCTCTCTGTGGCCCGTTTTCAAAAAGTTGCATTTTCGGGGTCCAAAAACACCAGTTCTTGGTGGACTAAACGATCATATGATACAACATTTTGAGAATATGTTTAAGCCTGCCTCCGTGTGGACAGATTCATAGTCTTGTTTTGGTTCTAGAGGTGGCAGTTATACTAGGGGGGTTAACAAAAAAATCTTTCTTTGCTCCAGTTCACAAACTGCGTAGTACAACATCACTTTAAATAGAATAGAATAGAAGTCTTATTTGTCATTGTACACATACAGTGAGATTAGGGGTGCCACTCTGGAACTGAGTTTGAGAATAAGAAAAGATAAAAAGAAGCCATCACTTATGAGTCGTAAATAACTAACTTAGCAGACCAAGTCAAAAATGTGAATATATAAATAAGTGAAGATATGTGCAATTTATTTAAACAAATAAATATGTATATGTTCTCGATAAAGGACAGAGAAAATTTCATTGCACATATTGCACATATTTGTATGAGTGTAGCCCATAGGATTTCAGTGATTGCACATGTAATGTCAGAGTTATTGCAGGAGTGTTTAATGTTCTCACAGCTCAGGGAAAGATACTGTTTGTCATCTTGGCGGTTCGGGCTCTGATCATCCTGTATCTCCTGTCCGAGGGGAGCAGGCTGAACAGGTGATGTGCTGGGTGAGGTGAATCTGGGAGGATGGATCTGGATCGGTTGAGACAGCGGGAGGTAGCTATCTCCTCAAGATGGGGCAGAGGGCAGCCAATCATCTTTTGGGGCGGTGTCTATCACTCGCTGCAGAGCCTTTCTGTCTGCAGCTGTACTTCCAGCGAACCATGCTGTGACACAGTATGTCATCAGACTTTCAATGGTGGTGTGATAGGAGGCCACCAGCAGCTTCTGGTCAAGTCTGCTCTTCCTCAGGAGCCTCAGGAAGTGCAGTCGCTGCTGGGCCTTCTTTAGAACAACCATGGTGTTGGTGGACCAGGAGAGCTCTTCTTGAATGTGGACTCCCAGAAGCCTAAAAGACGACACTCTTTCCATTGGATCTCCTTTGAGGTTGACAGGGGCATAATCCCCCGGGTTTCTCCTGTAGTCTTTGATAGTCTTCTTTGTCTTTGCAGTGTTCCGTAGCAGGTTGTTGGCTTGACACCACTCCGACAGGTGCTGGACGGCCCTGTAGGCAGTCTCATCTTCCCTCCAGATGAGTTTGAATACCGTTGTGTCACCTGCAAACCTAATGATGGTGTTTGTGGACACAGTCATGAGTGTACAGAATGCACAAAAATGGACTCAGCACACAGCCCTGTGGTGAGCCTGTGCTGAGTGTGAGGGGGAGGAAAGTTGAAGGCCAAGCTTCATACGCTGTGGTCTGTTTGAGAGGAAGTCTTTAATCCAGGCACAGCTGGAAGGTGCAGGTTCAATAGTGTTGTTATCAGAATATCCAGTGATCGTGTTGAACACTGACCTATAGTCGATGAAGAGTAATCTTACATAGTTGGCGGGATGCTCCAGGTGGCTCAGCATGGTATGTAAGGTGGTGGCAATGGCATCGCTCCACTGAGGATTTTGCCCCATTAACCCTCCTTGTGGGTTATTGAGGCAAAACGCCTTCCTGATATCTTTATCCTGAATAGCAGAGATACAGAGGAACATAATAAAACAAGTTTCACTGAAATCCATAGGGGGCGCACCGAGATATGGCCACCAAATATTGTGTTCTTAACATAAAGAGTGCCACCTATGCAAAAGCACCCTAACTAAGCCACCGCCATTTATGCAAATTTGGAAAAAATTTGTCCCACTGTATCCAAATATGCATAAATGAGCAAGGCTTATTCAGGGCACAGGCCCTGGGAGGGTCCCAAATGTAGTCCAAAATGTCAAAAGTTGTAACTTGAAGCACCACCTATAGGCGGTGCCCTCAGTTAGCCTTGAAAACTATAACGCTAAATGGGAGAACTCCATCCATACATTCATATACGAGGTCTGTTAGAAAAGAATCCGACTTTTTTATTTTTTGCAAAAACTATATGGATTTGAATCGTGTGATTGCCTCAGCCAAGCTTGAACCTTCGTGCGCATGCGTGAGTTTTTTCACGCCTGTCGGTTGCGTCATTCACCTGTGAGCACGCCTTGTGGGAGGAGTGGTCCAGCCTCCTCGGTGGATTTTCATTGTCAGGAAATTGGCTGAGCGACTGCCGCTTTACTGCATCAAAATTTTTTCAGAAACTGTGAGAGACAGCCAGGTGGAAACCATCTGATGGCTTTTCACTGAAGATCTTATGGGGATCAAACAGATTAAGGAGCATTACAACCAGATTAAAGATGGCCCACAGCGGCTGAGGGCGCGCCGCACTCCGAGTGGCGATCTGAAACGACCAGATCATTTCCAAACTGAACGCTGTGTTGATCCGGGACGTCGTCTGACTACTACAGAAATGGCAGAAGAGGTGGACTTACTACTTTTTCGGCACATTCCACTGTTACAGGAGTTTTTGTCATGGAAAGAGGAGCGGAGGAATTCGCCACGGAGCAGCTAATGGCGCGGGACAAAAGCACCTCCGTGTTGGTCTCACAGGACATGCCCTGACATGCCCAGCTCTTGTGCGATTCGGAAGATTCAGACGGCTTTCGGTGGCTTTTCAGTTGTGTGACTATCCAAGAAATTGTGGACGAGCTGGTCATGCCACAACATGTCCTGTGATGCTTCATCACGGCGTTGCTTTTTGTTCTGCGCTATGCGGCTCCGTCCTGACGCGGGAATTTCTCCGCTCCTCTTTCCATGACAAAAACTCCTGTAACAGTGGAATGTGCCGAAAAAGTGGTATGTCCACCTCTTCTGCCATTTCTGGCAGACCATCACCTCCCCAGAAAGGGGAGGTGATGGTCTAGTGGTTAAGGTGTTGGGCTTGAGTCCAGAAGATCATGGGTTCAAATCCCCACCTGACTGGAAAATCACTAAGGGCCCTTGGGCAAGGCCTTTAATCCCCTATTGCTCCCGGTGTGTAGTGAGCGCCTTGTATGGCAGCACCCTGACATCGGGGTGAATGTGAGGCATAATTGTAAAGTGCTTTGAGCGTCTGATGTAGATGGAAAAGCGCTATATAAATGCAGTCCATTTACCATTTTCTAACAGACCTCGTACCATAAGATCAATGAGGCTTACTGCGGGCGCACAAAGATATTCAAAGGTCAAAATCCACATTTTGACTATGTCACTATTTTGGCCCCTTTAACCCCTACCCTAAAAAGGGCCGTAATTTCCTCCTGAATGGATTTTTGGATTAAAAAAAAAAAAAATTAAAAAAAAAACTTAATTTTTGTCTGTTTAGACAATACATCTTCACCTAAACAAAACTTCAGTGGCCTACTGAAACATGATACATCACCACCCATTTGAAAGTTACAGATTTCGGCTCTTAAGTTTAGCAAGACAGTTGCTGTGCAGTGTCTGAATCAGGGTTACTAACTTGCGCCCCATGGGCAGTGTTTGACCCAATTTGTGTCCAAATGCTTAGGGCACATAAACAGGCACACGTGACCCACATACATGACTTAAACATGTCCGTGTTAAACAAGAAAAAAAATTAACAACGCAAATACAATTGTCTCATCGATCATTGTTATGAGCCACTTGTCTCATTAATTTTGTAAATGTCTCATTAGGTCAGCTAGATGCCAGTCTCGTCATTTTTCCTCAGTAGTGCAGCAGATAACAGAATATTTACTGGGGAATTTTCAAATGGTGAAACAAGCACCAGATTTGTCACAAATACTCTTTTGGCATTACTCTTTTGAAAACAACAAAAAACGATTGGGCACTTTAATTTTCAGTAGACAGCCAGGTAGGGGTCAATTGAAGATTTACATGGGTAAAAATTAAAAGCTGCTCCAATCATATTGAAAACTATACCACATTATTTGTCTGATCATAAATATAACAAAACGATATAGTTTGGACTATCAGTGACTGAATTCTATTGAGTCTTGCTGTAAAAACAGCAAGAATGGTCAATTTCAGTTTGTACAGGTGTCAAAAGTTAATGTTGCTTCAATTCAGGTAAACGGTGCGAATTATTGGTTGAGCTAATAGGATCAATAAATGGAATAGTTTTGACTGTTTGAATGCTTGGTCTGCAAAGTAAAGGTCAAACAAAAAGGTCAATATTCATTGGATTCTGTGACAAGTGACATATGTTACCCTGTAACATGATAACAAAGCGTGACACATGATGCATACTATTCCTTTTTAAAATCCTATTAACTCAACCAATAATTTGCATCACTTTTTCCCAAAATTAGAGCAACTTTGTACAAACTGAAATTGACCCTTTCACCATTCTTGCTGTTTTTACCTCATAACTCCATAGAATTCAGTCACAGATAGTCCAAACTATACCTTTTTGGAGTCTTTGTGATTAGACAAAGGCATAGTTTTCAGTATGATTGGAGTATCTTTTAATTTTCATCCCTGTGTAATTCCAATTGACCCCTTCCTGGCTGCCTATTGAAAATTCAAATGGGCAATCAGTTTTTTCAAAAGAGTAATGTGTAAGGAGTAGCTGTGCTGAACTTGGTGTTTATATCACCGTTTAAAGGATTCCTCTGTAAATATTGTGTTATCTGCTGCCAGTTTTGGTGTTTGTTTCCAGAAATGAACAATTGTTACAGTTATCCACTCCACTGCAGCAAGAACCCTGGTTAAAAAGGTTTGTTTTTTTATCAGTTGACATGTGGCAGGTTCAAGTTTAGATCTTGTGTGTGTGAATTTTATCTTAGTGCTGTGAGAGGTTAAACAGGACTGTTTATAATTGATTGAGGGTTGTGCTCGTGTAGGTAGCTAACATTATTTGGTGTTTCTGTGAGACATGACTGCTAGGCACACACCCAGTGGCAATGGCAACACAGTGGTAACTTCATTCTGTGGTTGAAGTGAGTGAGGCTGTAAGCAGCTCCACTGAACCACACTGAAGGAAAAGTTGCATAAAGCTGTTGCGAATACCTAATACACTTTGTGAATCACCTCACATCAACGCTGAAAATGTGGCTATACCGACATACAATGGTATGTAAAAGTTTTGGTACCCCTGATGATTTCTATGATTTTCCTTTATAAATCATCGGTTGTTTGGATTTTGGTGAATTCAAGTTCAAGTTTATTCGTAACTTTGCAATAAAACAAAACAAAATAAAACAAAACTGATTTCTCAGCCAGTCAACCCATGCAACCGAAAGGGTGTAGGTAGAAACAAAGCTTATATACACCTACCCCTTTTACCTCAGCAACTTTTACTTATCACAACAAAACCAAAACAAAACAAAGTGAGCAGAACAGCACACACAGACATCTTAAAATAATCAATAAACTCAAATTCCTCATCATATCTACACCAATAACAGCACACATTGCATAATCAGAAAAAAAAAATAATTAATTAATTAATTGTCCATACTTTAACCAACAGCTATATAGTCCTTCAAACATGAATTGAATTTTCAGAGAATTTAGACAGTTTTCACATATTCAGAAAACATCAGTTCCTTATATTGACATTTAAACTGATGACATTTGAACATCTCTTGAGTTCCTTCACCAGATTAAATCCTATTTTAGGGCCACAAGTAGAACCAAAAAAGCCTTTCCTGGTTGTCTGAGCGCCAGCGATTTTAAAATGATACAAGCCCCTTAAAAAATTATTGAACTCTGAGGGTCACTTGCTTATTTTTCACTTTATACATTAATTGCACAGTTTAAAATGTAATCATATTGTGAAGTTTTAATATTTTAGATTTAATAAACAATGAATTGGTGTGATCTCGATAACCTATGTTGTGAATTGTTCTTAATGCTCTTTTTTGCAGAATGAATAATGATTGCAGTGTAGTTTTATAATTATTGCCCCAAACTTCAGCACAGTAAGCCAAGTAGGGAGCAACCAATGAACAATACAGAGTATGAAGTTCTAGTATTTACTTTCTGTAAATACTAGGATTTTCATTTCACTTCTCAAATATCATTGTGTTCGTCTGCTGTATGATATATTTACCTCCAAGCAACCAGTGATTTATAAAGGAAAATCATGGAAATCATCAGGGCTCCCCAAACTTTTGCATGCCCACTGTATTTAGTCAATACTTAAAAAAAATGAAATTGTTGCCATTTAGATTTCTAGTAGACATCAATTAAAATAAGAAATGCTATTCTTTAGTATCGCAGCATTACTGCATGACATCATGATCAAATCAAATCAATTTTATTTATATAGCGCCAAATCACAACAAACAGTTGCCCCAAGGCGCTTTATATTGTAAGGCAAAAGCCATACAATAATATGATGATGATGATGATGCAAGTAGTTTGGGCTCCAGTCATGCTCTGCCTGGTTCCAGTTTTTTTTTTAAAGAAAAATCTTTGCAAGTACTATCCGTTCACGTTGATTATTCAGTGGTTTTGGTAGCTAGCATCAGCCATGACCATTATGAGCCTACTTTACAAAATACAATAGTAAAAAACAAAATTTCTGGTGTTCTTCTATACATGTTCCATTGCTCAGTCAGCTGTTGATTAGGTGAACACACCTGACTGACTGCTCTGCTCTGATTTGTTCGGCGACAAATGGAAATTATGTAACTTTAGGTCCTGAGGACCAGGATTGGGAAAAACTGGTTTATACTGTGAAACTGTAAAACCGGACATCCAGGGAAACTACCACAAAAAAGATGCCACAGTCAGAGTTGTTCTTTAGATCTGTCAACATTATAGATTTGTGGAATCAATGGATGTCCTGTTTGTAGCACATGAATAGCTCAGCGAGGAGTCGGGAGTGTCTGAGATTGTGGTGGACCTGGTTGAAAATGAAGATCCAAGTTGACTTCCTGGACTCAGCCATTACAAGTGTATGTCTTTGGGGTAGGTGCAGGGTTGGGCAGTTGGAGGATTCCATTGCTTATCACTAACCGACATCAGTGTGGAGCCACCATCACATTAATTCCATTGTCCCTGCTATAATGGTGATAAAAAATAATGTCCCTGCTATAACAAATAAATTTATGTGTTCACGTCCAGGATTTCATGGTAGATAAAATTGAGCACTGCTGATTTGTCCTGTAATGAGTGTCAGCCAAAGAGTGGACAACTGAAGGATAGCAGTGAGACCTTTATTGGTGTTTGAAGTGGCTGAGGTGCACCATGACTGCATTGGGCAGTGGTGAGCTTTGCACAGGCTGAAACAAGGCATGCACAGGTTTTATGACAATATAGGTGACAAAAGAAGCATCCAAACATTGTTGGTTCAGTAAATTTAAGAAAGGCTCATTGATGAAAGGCAACATCAACATAAAAAATAGAAAGGTCATGGACAAATATTTATGTAAACTGGATTTTCTTAAAGAAGACCTTTGTCAGAAGACAAATGGGAGAAAGTTCATCTCTGTTTCGCTCCACCGTGAAGCTGTGGCTGATGGTGCAATAGACAAAGGTTGCAGAGTTTTCTGCAGTCACAGCCACTGAAGCCTGTAACTCCGTCATTGTTGTGTGGATGTCTTGGTGGCTTCTTTCTGTAGTTTTTTTCTTGCATGGTCAGTGACTTGGAAATATTTGCGTGTTCACTGACTTGTCTAAAGAAATCTGTCTATGAAAGTGCGGGTTTGACGCAATAATAATCCTTATATTTAGTTTGTCCAATTAATTGCAATCCTTAAATTATGCTCAAGTGTGACAAATACAAAAAAAAATTTTTTTCATCACAGAATCAAAGGAAAAGCCCAAAGCTGGTTTGGAGGAAGACCTCCTCCTTAAGAAACTCAAAAAGAAGAAGAAAAAGAAGCACAAAGATGGAGAGCGGGCAAAGGAGAAGCACAGCCGTCCCAAAATGTATCATCGATCGTGCCAGACTGTGTGTTCAGGAGTGTCTCCGGATCTGCCAGAGTTCCTCAGTCGAATGAATGGAAACAACAGTATGAGCGCCAGCAGTCTACTTCATAGTGCAGCAACACAGCACTCCCACCAGGATCCCCTCTCTACCTCTACCTCCATCCCGTCCATAGTGAGAGAGAGGCTGGGCTACGGCTCCCCGTTCCACTGCACCCCACTGCCAGGCCTGTGTGGTCTGGAGTTTGGCAGGTTTATCTACATCGAACAGCAGGCCAATGGAGGAGCATCTGTGGTGCACGCTTACAGCGATCAGCTCTCCCGTTTGTCTCCAGCTGAGATGCAGCGCTTTGCCCAGGAGTTTGTAACCCTGTCGTTTGAGGAGAGCGAGGATCAAGCTGCACATTTTGTGATGGGAATCATTCATGGAGCAGCCTCCTATCTCCCAGATTTCTTGGACTACTTCTCCTACAATTTCCCCAATGCACCAGTAAAGATGGAGGTACTTGGAAAGAAGGACATAGAGACAACAACCATGACCAACTTCCACTCTCAGGTAAGAATGTTGTGTTTTGATATGGCTCATAGACTGAATATATGCTCGACAAAGCCTGCGTGACATCAGCCATTGGTTTTCTATAGAGACCCGGATCAGCCGAAATGACTCCCTTATCTGGGCGTCGCTATGTTGCCTGCACTGATTCACAATGAATTCAGTAATTTGTGAAGGGCCGGAGCGTGGGTGGCTCCATGCGTGATGAAAAAAGCCTGAACACGCCCCTCTCTCAGAGCCTGAACAGCTAGCTAACAGGCTAACCTGTGTTCAGGTGTTTATTAAATCATATTTTTGGGGAATTGCGCAGTGGTTCTTCTAATGGTTTGCTTTGGTGTGGACAGCAAAAGTTATGCACTGTGTATTTCCTCAGTTATCGTGCATTAAGTGGACCTACTGTAGCTGCTAAAAGTGATAACACCATTAGCATACAACATTAAATAAGACCAGAGTTTCACTCCGCATCAGTATTGCAAGTCAAGGAACTACAAGAAAAAAGACCGCATTAGGGCCAAAATTGAGGCGCAAGTGTTGCCACTTGTTTGTGCTTCATAAAGTGGTCCTGCAAAGTGATTTTGAGTTTGAACAAAAATCGTTTTGTTTTTTTTATCCTTGATACGGTCCGCTTTGTTTTTTTGTTTGTTTTTTGTTTTTTTGTTTTTTGCGGGTCCTGGAAATTTGGGATCAAAATGACCCAAAATGGCAAAATCACAAAATTTAAGTTTTCAAATGCTCATTTTTTTCCATGCACCCTGAGTGAGCCAAATTGATTTTTATTAGTTTTAATCTGTTGAGTATGGGCTCTCCAAAAATGTGAAAATTATGGCAGCAGAGTCAGGGCGTAGGTCATAGGTGGTGCTGCAAATTGCTGTTTTTTGTAATTGTGCACATTTTCATGGGGACGGTGTAGCCTGCACCCTTAGTCAGCCAAGGTCTTTATGCATGTAATGATAGATTAGGACCTCTTTGATTTTATTGAAAATTTTGGCGGCTGACTTTGGGTGCACAAGTGTAGGGGGCGCTTTTTGTCACCAAAATGCGAAATTACATTTTTTTTTTTTTTTTTTTTTTTTTTGGAGAGTGATTTCTCCATGTGCCCCAAGTCAAAAGTGATTAAATATGACTCATATTGTGTCACTCAGAATCTCTCATTTCAGTGGTTAAAGAGAGATTTGTGGTTGGCCTTGGTATTGACCCTTTTTGCACCATGTTTGTTGGACCACTTCACAAAGAGGCCAAATATCGTACATTGGCAGAAAAAGAGACAGCCAAAATTTTCATGTTTTTGGAGAGTCCATACCAGTAGACTAACACAAATGAAAATCAATTTGGCTCACTCAGGGCGCATGGAAATATGAGCATTGGAAAAACTAAATTTTGTGATTTTGCCATTTGGGTTCATTCTGACCCCAAATTAACAGGACCCCCTAAAAAGCAGAGCCTATCAAGGATAAAAAAAAATCAGATTTTTGTTTGTTTCTAACATACATCTACCCATAAAAGTATTTTGGACAAATCTGAAGGGGTTATAAATCACTTGCCTGACTGGCTCTTAAAGTATAGCAACAAGCAGAGTAGCGTGCATTGGCAAACTGTCAAGTGCTTGGTAAGACAGGTAATACCACTAATCTTTTTAAATCTGAAGCACTGCCATCTTTTAGAGCACGCGCAGTGCAAGACTTTACAAATTCTGAGAGATGTCTGCAGGTTCTTTGTTCATTTACAGAGTGACCCAGCCACGGGAGACATGAGGGTTCTTGTGCCTTTTGTTTTCCCAACCTTGGATCATAAGCTTAGTAAAGATTAGCTTTGTTTATTTTTTCCTTCTTTTACATTCTGGGATGCAGAATGTTTTTTGTTTAGTCATTTGTGGATTTGCTTCCCAACATTTTCAGATAGTTCAAAGGAAAGGGTACATTAAGAGGCAGTTTATAATATTTTTTTTATTTTATAACTTATTTTATTTGGCTTTGACCAGCAAATTCAGTGTTCTGTTTTAAACCTGAGAGTTCAGAATTTAGACCTTTAATGTTTTGCATTATTTATTGGAACTGACCAACAAATTCGTAGTGTGTTTGCTGTAAAACATAAAGGGTTGGGACCTGAACAGAATTTATTTCATTTATTTTTAAATTTTGTATGAGCTATTATAATTTGAAGTTGACCAAATATTTAGCTGCTCCATTTTATGTTCTCCTGTAACACTTGATGTTTTTAATTTATTTATTTTTTTGGAGCAAATGATTAGCTATAAGGTATATACAATTATGTAGTAAAAGTTTCATCACCACGGGTAGTTGCCCACATAGTGGATTTTCCAATCAGAAAGTTTTTTTTTTTAAGCCAGGCCATTTTAGAGTCCATAAGACTTGCGCAGGATCATGTTCCCTCCTGCAGAGAGTCCTCAAATTGAAGAAATCCAGCATCAATAGCCTGTTTAAATGATTGTATGTTGATACTGGCCCCCTGAAAATAGATTTTTCCATTTTTTTCACATAAAATATTCACCAATTTGGAGACCAATAACTAAGAAACTAGAAGAGATAGGCCTTTCCAGATGACAGAATCTGAAGCCAGAGCTCAAATTGCCCAGGAAGCAAATTCAGGCAGAAATTTCTCACTTGTTTCAGGATATTGGAATAAAAAATTGGCTACACAGGAACATGTGCAATTTGTGTGTGTCAAAAACAGGCACAGCACCCCTTTTTTCTAAAGGCCCACAGTTCAGAAGCCCTTAAGATTTTCTACCTAAAACTTTGCACGTGTTCATATTATTTATATTATAGGTACAGTCACAAACAGAAAATCTTTTTTATGACTGGTGTGTGTGTGTGGTGTGTGTGTGTGTGGTGTATGTATGTATATCATAATATATATATATATATCTCAAGATCTGTAACTGGAAGCAAAGACAATGCACTAGAATGCTTTTACTTGAATGAAACCAAGCTCTTGCATTAATTTATTTTGGACAGGTTGTAAAAGACAGATTGCAAGTTGACACTCTGCTATTTTTGTTGGGGAATAATGTCCAGCAGTGCATACTCAGTCATGTGTTGTTTTTTGTTGTTGTTGTAAAGAAAAATCGGTTGAATATTGAGATATAATGACACGTTTTTAAAATTAATGTGTGTAAATTGTTATATTTATTGAGTAATAAAAACATCTATATTAAATGAAAAATTGAAATATTAATCAATTAATGAAAAAAACCATCTATCAGGTAATCTATTGAAAAAAATCATTCGGTGTAATCTATTGAAAAAAATCATTCGGTGCAGACAATAAAATCAGTCTTATTTTTCCTTACATTATGATTCCTGTTGACAGACAGATCAACAAACCACCTGTGCTGCCACGACACATCAGAGTCTTTCCTGTGGAGAAAATCTCCTGGAAATCAAACCTGTAATCTGCTTCAGATGTGCACATTAGTGTGTCAAACGGTTTTGTTTGGCTGTAAACTACACTTTGGGTGTAACTGTACCTTTGTCCAAACTGTTTATACCTGCTGGCTGAGAGTCAAACGCCTCTCCTCCATGGTTTCCTGCCACAGGTGAAGCGGACATATTCCCAAGGAACATACCGTGCCGGGGCCATGCGGCAGGTCAGCCTAGTTGGGGCTGTGGACGAGGAGGTGGGAGACTATTTCCCAGAGTTCATCAGCATGTGGAGGAATCTCCCTTTCTGCAGGTGGATGTGTTTCGAAAGGATTTATTTACAGGACTTCACAGTGTAGATCATGCTTCATTATCTAATGTTATTTATGCAGCGGACTTTGCTTGGGGGTCGTTCTCGAGTCTGCAATTGCAGAGTCCTACTGAGAGCGACGATGGCCCCATCATGTGGTCAGACTGGTGAACAGATGATCCCTATGGCAGACATGCCAAAGTCACCTTTAAAAGGAAAAGGTGGGTTGTGCCATTGGGTCCCTAAGGTGCTGCACAGGCACTGCCAGATGTCCAGGTTGGTTGTTATCCTGCTTGCACAGAAAGATCTTAATGGAATTTATATAGAGCTGACCTTTGAATAAATGCTGTACAGGTCCACCAATGAGATAAAGAACTGCAGTACCTGCCGAGAGCCAGTGAGCCCAGGGAGATGCTGTTTGAGGACCGAACGAGAGCCCACGCTGACCACATTGGTCAGGGCTTTGAGAGACAGACAACTGCTGCTGTTGGAGTGCTGAAGGCTGTGCGCTGTGGAGAGGAGTGAGATACACAGAGCTCTTTTTATTTTAATTTATTTATTTGTATCATACCATACAGTTTATGCAGATGCTCTGTTTTATATAGAAAACCATGTCAATTTAGTGCTGTTACACAATGTAGAATGAAATCCTTTTGTTGTGTGTGCGTCTGTGTATCTCCAACAGAAGTCACTGAACTCGTATCAGATGAACATCACTTTAACAAACAGTGGATATGATCTCCTGTGTTGTCTTTCAGTTGTGATACTCCAGCCAGGATAACCAAAGATGTTGTATGTTTCCACGCTGGAGATTTCCCTGATGTGGTGATGCGGCTGCAGCTTGACCTCCATGAACCGCCACTATCTCAGGTGGGTCGGGTTTCTATTTCAAGTTTGACCGATCTGGCTGAGATATCATTAGGCCTGTCACATAATTACTGTAGCGACTTAGCATATGATATATGGACAGGACCTTTAGAATTCTCCTGAGCTTGAAAAGCCTGTTGTGCCTACATGCAAACATCACAAATATTTTAGCTAACTAATGCCAGGATATGGTGATGAAAGAGCTGAGCCGGAAGGTTGGACTCTAGTTTTACCAGTTGATTTATGCTCCTGTCCTCACAAAAAAATAAGGTGCATATACACGCAGCAAAAATGAGGTTCCACTGTAGGGTATCTGGGCTAACACTCAGGTGGACAGGATGAGAAAACTCTGATATCCAAGAGGGGCTCTGAGTAGAGTTGCTACTTCTTTGCATCAGATGGAACCAGCGAATGTGGTTCGGCATCTGATGAGGATGCCACCTGATAGTCTCCCAAGGGAGTTCTTCCAGGCATTTCCAATTGGGAGAGACCCATGTGGAAGACCCAGGACACGCTGGAGAGATTATGTCTTCCAGCCATCTTTGGAACACCTAGAGATCCCCCAGGAGGAGTTAGAAAGCATGGCTGAGGATAGGTCAGTGTGGGCTGAGCTGCTTAAGGCCCAGTCACACGGCACTTAATGAAGGGCAACAAAGCCCTAACGAAACAAGAAATCTGGACTTTCGTTGACTTTCATCTGCATCATTTAACCTTCGCACAGCTTCGTTCCTGTGGCTGGCGCTTCTTCAGGATTTTTAAACTGTTGAAAATTTTGAACGAATGCCACCGAAAGCCTCAATTCGTCCGTATTTTGTTCTACTGTAGTTCTTGACTGTTTTTTATCATTTGCTTAGTTTTTGTAACGTTAGTATTTAGTTTGACTTTGTTCACACAGTACAAAAGCTGGTTTGTGGGTACTTTTTGCGGAGCTGCAGCTCCTCCGTGGTGGTGCTGGTGTGTGTGCGGTGTGGGGCTGCGTGTGATGTGATAAATGCTGCCACAGTCATGTCGTGGTGCTAGCCGGCCAGGCCGAATTTGTCGGCCTCTCCACCAGTGCACGGCAGCCCATGATCGTGGTGTTGGCCAGTGCATAATCTAAAAAAAAATAAATAAAAAATCCGGAAATCACAATGTATGATTTTTTAAAATAATTTATTTCAATCAATCAATTTTATTTATATAGCGCCAAATCACGACAAACAGTTGCCCCAAGGCGCTTTATATTGTAAGGCAAGGCCATACAATAATTACGTAAAAACCCCAATGGTCAAAACGACCCCCTGTGAGCAAGCACTTGGCGACAGTGGGAAGGAAAAAACTCCCTTTTAACAGGAAGAAACCTCCAGCAGACCAGGCTCAGGGAGGGGCAGTCTTCTGCTGGGACTGGTTGGGGCTGAGGGAGAGAACCAGGAAAAAGACATGCTGTGGAGGGGAGCAGAGATCAATCACTAATGATTAAATGCAGAGTGGTGCATAAAGAGCAAAAAGAGAGAAACACTCAGTGCATCATGGGAACCCCCCAGCAGTCTAAGTCTATAGCAGCATAACTAAGGGATGGTTCAGGGTCACCTGATCCAGCCCTAACTATAAGCTTTAGCAAAAGGAAAGTTTTAAGCCTAATCTTAAAGTAGAGAGGGTGTCTGTCTCCCTGATCCGAATTGGGAGCTGGTTCCACAGGAGAGGAGCCTGAAAGCTGAAAGCTCTGCCTCCCATTCTACTCTTACAAACCCTAGGAACTACAAGTAAGCCTGCAGTCTGAGAGCGAAGCGCTCTATTGGGGTGATATGGTACTATGAGGTCCCTAAGATAAGATGGGACCTGATTCTTCAAAACCTTATAAGTAAGAAGAAGAATTTTAAATTCTATTCTAGAATTAACAGGAAGCCAATGAAGATGAGGCCAATATGGGTGAGATATGCCTCTCCTTCTAGTCCCCGTCAGTACTCTAGCTGCAGCATTTTGAATTAACTGAAGGCTTTTCAGGGAACTTTTAGGACAACCTGATAATAATGAATTACAATAGTCCAGCCTAGAGGAAATAATGCATGAATTAGTTTTTCAGCATCACTCTGAGACAAGACCTTTCTACTTTTAGAGATATTGCGTAAATGCAAAAAAGCAGTCTACCTATTTGTTTAATATGCGCATTGAATGACATATCCTGGTCAAAATGACTCCAAGATTTCTCACAGTATTACTAGAGGTCAGGGTAATGCCATCCAGAGTAAGGATCTGGTTAGACACCATGTTTCTAAGATTTGTGGGGCCAAGTACAATAACTTCAGTTTTATCTGAGTTTAAAGCAGGAAATTAGAGGTCATCCATGTCCTTATGTCTGTAAGATAATCCTGCAGTTTAGCTAATTGGTGTGTGTCCTCTGGCTTCATGGATAGATAAAGCTGGGTATCATCTGCGTAACAATGAAAATTTAAGCAATGCCGTCTAATAATACTGCCTAAGGGAAGCATGTATAAAGTGAATAAATTGGTCCTAGCACAGAACCCTTGTGGAACTCCATAATTAACCTTAGTCTGTGAAGAAGATTCCCTATTACATGAACAAATTGTAATCTATTAGATAACTATGATTCAACCACCGCAGCGCAGTGCCTTTAATACCTATGGCATGCTCTATCTCTGTAATAAAATTTTATGGTCAACAGTATCAAAAGCAGCACTGAGGTCTAACAGAACAAGCACAGAGATGAGTCCACTGTCTGAGGCCATAAGAAGATCATTTGTAACCTTCACTAATGCTGTTTCTGTACTATGATTAATTCTAAAACCTGACTGAAACTCTTCAAATAGACCATTCCTCTGCAGATGATCAGTTAGCTGTTTTACAACTACCCTTTCACGAATTTTTGAGAGAAAAGGAAGGTTGGAGATTGGCCTATAATTACCTAAGATAGCTGGGTCAAGTGATGGCTTTTTAAGTAATGGTTTAATTACTGCCACCTTAAAAGCCTGTGGTACATAGCCAACTAATAAAGATAGATTGATCATATTTAAGATCGAAGCATTAAATAACGGTAGGGCTTCCTTGAGCAGCCTGGTAGGAATGGGGTCTAATAGACATGTTGATGGTTTGGATGAAGTAAACTAATTAAATAACTCAGACAGAACAATCTGAGAGAAAGAGTCTAACCAAATACCGGCATCACTGAAAGCAGCCAAAGATAACGATTTTTCTTTGGGATGGTTTAGTAAGTTTTTCTCTAATAGTTAAAATGTTATTAGCAAAGAAAGTCATGAAGTCATTACTAGTTAAAGTTAAAGGAATACTCGGCTCAATAGAGCTCTGACTCTTTGTCAACCTGGCTACAGTGCTGAAAAGAAACCTGGGGTTGTCTTATTTTCTTCAATTAGTGATGAGTAGTAAGATGTCCTAGCTTTACGGAGGCTTTTTTATAGAGCAACAGACTCTTTTCCAGGCTAAGTGAAGATCTTCTAAATTAGTGAGACGCCATTTCCTCTCCAACTTACGGGTTATCTGCTTTAAGCTGCGAGTTTGTGAGTTATACCACGGAGTCAGGCACTTCTGATTTAAAGCTCTCTTTTTCAGAGGAGCTACAGCATCCAAAGTTGTCTTCAATGAGGATGTAAAACTATTGACGAGATACTCTATCTCACTTACAGAGTTTAGGTAGCTACTCTGCACTGTGTTGGTATATGGCATTAGGGAACATAAAGAAGGAAACATATCCTTAAACCTAGTTACAGCGCTAGTGTAATGAAACTTATTCCCCACTGCTGGGTAGTCCATCAGAGTAAATGTAAATGTTATTAAGAAATGATCAGACAGAAGGGAGCTTCAGGGAATACTGTTAAGTCTTCTATTTCCATACCATAAGTCAGAAGAAGATCTAAGATATGATTAAAGTGGTGGGTGGACTCATTTACATTTTGAGCAAAGCCAATTGAGTCTAATAATAGATTAAATGCAGTGTTGAGGCTGTCATTTTCAGCATCTGTGTGGATGTTAAAATCGGCCACTATAATTATCTTATCTGAGCTAAGCACTAAGTCAGACAAAAGTTCTGAAAATTCACAGAGAAACTCACAGTAACGACCAGGAGGACGATAGATAACAACAAATAAAACTGGTTTTTGGGACTTCCAATTTGGATGGACAAGACTAAGAGTCAAGCTTTCAATGAATTAAGCTCTGTCCTGGGTTTTTGATTAATTAATAAGCGGAATGGAAGATTGCTGCTAATCCTCCGCCTCTGCCCGTGCTACGAGCGTTCTGGCAGTTAGTGTGACTCGGGGGTGTTGACACATTTAAACTAACATATTCATCCTGCTGTAACCAGGTTTCTGTAAGGCAGAATAAATCAATATGTTGATCAATTATTATATCATTTACTAACAGGGACTTAGAAGAGAGAGACCTAATGTTTAATAGACCACATTTAACTGTTTTAGTCTGTGGTGCAGTTGAAGGTGCTATATTATTTTTTCTTTTTGAATTTTATGCTTAAATAGATTTTTGCTGGTTATTGGTAGTCTGGGAGCAGGCACCGTCTCTACGGGGATGGGGTAATGAGGGGATGACAGGGGGAGAGAAGCTGCAGAGAGGTGTGTAAGACTACAACTCTGCTTCCTCGTCCCAACCCTGGATAGTCACGGTTTGGAGGATTTAAGAAAATTGGCCAGATTTCTAGAAATGAGAGCTGCTCCATCCAAGTGGGATGGATGCTGTCTCTCCTAACAAGACCAGGTTTTCCCCAGAAGCTTTGCCAATTATCTATGAAGCCCGCCTCATTTTTTGGACACCACTCAGACAGCCAGCAATTCAAGGAGAACATGCGGCTAAACATGTCACTCCCGGTCCGATTGGGGAGTGGCCCAGAGAAAACTATTTGTATGTTACTGCTGCAAATAAGTATTTGAACACCTGTGAAAATCAAAAATCAGGGATTTTGGTCCACTCCTCCATACAGATCTTCTCCAAATCTTTCAGGTTTGGAGTTTCAGCTCACTCCAAAGATTTTCTATTGAGTTCAGGTCTGGAGACTGGCCAGGCCACTCCAGCACCTTGAAATGCTTCTTACGGAGCCCCTCCTTAGTTCCCCTGGCTGTGTGTTTGGGGTCATTGTCATGCTGGAAGACCCAGCCATGACCCATCTTCAATGCTCTTACTGAGGGAAGGAGGTTGTTCGCCAAAATCTTGCAATACATGATCCTATCCATCCTCCCTTCAATACGGTGCAGTCGTCCTGTCCCCTTTGCAGAAGAGCACCCCCAGAGTATGATGTTTCCATCCACATGCTTCATGGTTGGGATGGTTTTCTTGGGGTTGTTCTCATCCTCTAAACATGGTAAGTGGAGTTGATTCCAAAAAGCTCTATTCTGGTCTCATCTGACCACATGACCTTCTCCCATGCCTCCTCTGGATCATCCAGATGGTCACTGGTGAACTTCAAACGGGCCTGGACATGTGCTGGCTTGAGCAGGGGGACCTTGCTGCCCTGCAGGATTTTAAACCATGACAGCATCATGTGTTAATAATGTAATATTTGTGACTGTGGTCCCCTCTCTCTTCAGGTCATTGACCAGGTCCTCCTGTGTAGTTCTCAGCTTTCTCAGAATCATCCTTACCCCACAAAGTGAGATCTTGCATGGAATCCCAGGCTGAGGGAGATTGACAGTCATCTTGTGTTTCTTCCACTTTTTAATAAATAATTATAACAGTTATCTTCTCACCAAGCTGCTTGCCTGTTGTCCTGTAGTCCATTCCAGCCTTGTGCAGGTCTACAGTTTTGTCCCTGGTGTCCTTAAACAGCTGTTTGGTCTTGGCTATGGTGGACAGGTTGGAGTGTGATTGATTGTGTGAAAAGGTGTCTTTTATACAGGTAACAAGTTCAAACAGGTGCAATTAATACAGGTAAAGAGTGCAGAATAAGAGGGCTTCTTAAAGATATGTTAACAGGTCTGTGTGAGCCAGAATTCTTGCTGGTTGGTAGGTGTTCAAATACTTATTTGCAGCAGTAACATACAAATAAATTATTAAAAAAAAAATCATACATTGTGATTTCCGGATTTTTTTTTTTTTTTTTAGATTGTGTCTCTCACAGTGGACATGCACCTAAGATGAAAATTTCAGACCCCTCCATGATGTACTAACACAACTCCATGTACTAACACAGAATACCCAGAAACTGGACAGTTGTTCGGCCATAACGAGAGCATCCAATTTTAGCTTGATGTAAGCTAAGCTAGTGGCGCTCATCGAGTGTGGTGAAACCTATTCAGAAAGTTTTTTCATTTAACCCTTTAGCATCATCACATTTTTCAGGGAAATGTTGTAGATATCAATATGCTCTACCAAACATGCACGAGTATGTGCGCATTTCGGATGTACAGACAGCTATTTTGGAGTTTTGCTATTTGAGAAATATTTGGCATGTTTGCAGTGTGTGAAATTTTGGTGGAGTATTTAGCGTGAGTAGTGGTGTTTTTAGAAAAATGAGGCGTCTTATGAATGTTGAACAAGCACTTCAGTTTGTTTTTTCTTTTTTTAATTGGAGCAAAACTGAGTGCAGCGGGTTGTCAGATAGTGAGGATTCTGACGATGGAGATGATCCCTCTTTTGTTCTGGACGAGGAACTAGAGCAGGTGGATCTACCGACGTGCGCCCAGATCTCCATAGTAGGTCAGATCACACACTTCCGTTTGCAGCTGAGCTCCATGGCAGTGCCGAGTCCTGGAACGCAGAGATGCAGACACACACTGCTCCAGCAGCGGCTCCAGGCGCGTTTTTTAAAGCGTAGACCTCAACTTTTGTTTGGTTTCTTTTTGTTCCTCTTTCGTCCCTTTTGTGCTTGATTCGCGGGCTATCCGGTGATGGGACAAGTCAAAATGTCATTTGTCAACCTTTTCCGGATGAATTGTGATTTTTTTTTTTTTTCCCTCCCCCTTCGTTCAGGAATCGTTGTTGCAGTGTGACAGGGCCATTAGTCTGCTGCTACTGTGAGCCGGACATGCAGCAGAAAATGAATGAATGCCAGAATAGCAGGTGTTTTAATACCATTGAGACTTGGGTGCACAGAAAATAAAATAAAAAATGAAAAGTATGCTGACACATTTTCCTGTCTTAAACTGCTCTGTCAGTTTCACTGCAGCATTGCTGAATGCGCATGTGCACACAGCTCAGCAGTCGCTGTTAACTGTGAAGATTACATTTTACTCAAGACTAATAGAGTACCTAAGTGATGACATCAACACTCCTTGTGAACTGCACGGCTGGTTCCAAACAACTTGTAAGACTTAAAATGAATGCACTCCTGGACGTCCTACTTTTTAAATGTGTCAAAACCACGACATCAAGGGGGAAAGTCACTACCAATCTGATCACATGGAAAGCTGTAATTATTTTCCAGGTGATTGTGAGGAATTTAGCAAGCCAGCATGAAAGATTGTTTTGGTGTTGTTTCTGCTGCTGAGTCCTCCATTTATACGGTAGTGTTCAGAATGATAGTAGTGCTATGTGACTAAAAAGATTAATCCAGGTTTTGAGTATATTTCTTATTGTTACATGGGAAACAAGGTACCAGTAGATTCGGTAGATTCTCACAAATCCAACAAGACCAAGCATTCATGATATGCACACTCTTAAGGCTATGAAATTGGGCTATTAGTAATGTTGTTGGACTGCTTCTGGCTGCAGCACATCGGATCATTTATCACAATGTTATTGCTTTAAATAGGTCTATGTATCAGGGTTTGCATTTGAATTTTTGGCCACTGAGTCCTGGGACTAGGTATTGAAAATGTGAGCCTTGAGCACCGAGTCCCCGCTCCTTGAGACTGCTTCACCCCCTTGCACATACACTGAATTCAGTACATAGAGTTGCTACTTGAGTGTGCTACAGTGTGCTAATAAAGATGGTGTGGCAAATGATCCCATGAAAGCAAAGTGTGTCCTGGATTATGTAGTTTTATATTTTGAAAAAAGCAATGTAAACAAAAGTAAATCTGTGAATAAGGTATTGGGTTTCCACAACACTACAGGGGAGAAGGTCTTTTTTGTTTGTTTGTTTTTATTACTATTTTTTTTTTTATTGAACATTGTCATTTATACAAACAGTATCAAAACAAAATCATCAAACAATAAATAAAAACATCAACACAGCACAATTACAACATATAGAACAAGAGCAAGCACAAGTAATTTACAGCAAATATGAATGAAACAAAGAAATTATCTTTAAGAGTTGTGCATCCTCCTAGTTTACAATATTATCCTTTTAATTTAAAATCCTTTTAATCCTTTAAAAAGACAGTTCAACAATTTTTCCCATTTCTTAAAAGCTTAAAATTTTTTTTTAGGCTTACAACTTCTAAAATTAAATTTTTCCATGTCTACACAGAAGGGACATCAGCCCCAACCAATTTTACCATTATGGACTTTCTAGCCAGCATCAACAAGAATTGTATTATTTCCTTATGAGGGTTGAGGTCCTCAGATATGAGCCCTAGAAGACAATGCAAAGGGCTGGGAAAGGGTATCTTTCCTACTACAGCTTGCCAAAATACCCCAATAATTTTAGGGAGAAGGTCTTTTGAAACAAAACAGCTATTGGATGTCTGGAAATCTGTTAAGGCAAAGCAGAATAAAATAAAGATTTGTAATTGTTTTTCAGTTGTGCAAGCCGCAACTTGAGCTAAGTTAAATATGATGCAAACTTCATATTTCATTAGTGTGTTATATTTCATGCCATTTGAAGTTATACATAGGTCATGAATAATGTTTAAAATGTTAAAAATACATTAGTATTGGATGATTATGCAGTGCATCTGGAAGGTATTCACAGCACTTCACTTTTCCCACATTATGTTAAAGCCTTTTCCAACATGGATGAAATACTTTTTTTGTCTCACTATTCTATACACAACACCCCATAATGACAATGTGGAGGTGTTATTTATTTATTTATTTATTTGCAAATTTATTGAAAATTTTAAAAACTAAGAAATAACTTGTGCATAAGCCTTTGGCATGAAGCTCAAAATTGAGCTCAGGTGCCTCCTGATTACACTGATCATCCTTGAGATGTTTCTGCAGCCTAACTGGGAGTCCACCTGGGGTAAATTCAGTTGATTGTAAATGATTTGGAAAGACACAGCTGTCTACATATAAGGTCCCACAGTTGCCAGTGCGTGTCAGAGCACAAACCAAGGATGAAGTCAAAGGAATTGTCTGTAAACCTCTGAGACAGGACAGTCTTGAGGCACATATCTGGGGAAGGGTAAAGAAACATTTCTGCTGCTTTGAAGGTCCCAATGAGCACAATGGCCTCCATCATCCATAAATGGAAGATGTTTGGATCCACCAGGACTCTTTCTAGAGCTGGCCACCCGTCTAAACTGAGCAGTCGGTGAAGAATGGGCTTAATTAGGACCAAGGCCACAATGGTCACTCTGTCAGAGCTCCAGCATTCCTCTGTGGAGAGAATAGAAACTTCCATAAGGACATCCATTTCTGCAGCAATCCACCAATCAGGCCTGTATGGTAGAGTGGCTAGATGGAAGCCACTTCTTAGTGGCTTTCATCGTGGCAGCCCACCTGGAGTTTGCTAAAATGCACCTGAAGGACTCTCAGACCATGAGAAACAAAATTCTCTGGTTTAAAAGATTAAATTATTTGGCATGAATGCTTGGCTTCATGTTTGGTAGAAACTAAGCACCATCCCTACAGTGAAGCATGGTGGTGGCAGCATCATGCTGTGGGGATGTTTTTCAGTGGCAGGAACTGGGAAACTAGTCAGGATTGAGGGAAAGATGAATGCAGCAATGTACAGAGACATCCTGGATGAAAACCTGCTCCAGAGCGCTCTTGACCTCAGACTGGGGCGACGGTTCATCTTTCAGCGGGACATTGGCTCTAAGCACACAGCCAAGATATCAAAGGAGTGACTTCAAGACAACTCTGTGAATGTCCTTGAGTGGCCCAGCCAGAGCCCAGACCTGAATACTATGAACATCTCTGAAGAGATTTGAAAATGGCTGTGCACCGACGCTCCCCATCCAGCCTGATGAATCTTTAGAGGTACTGCAAAGGGGAATGAGGAAAACTTGCCCAAAGATAGGTGTGCCAACCTTGTGGCATCATATTCATCAAGCTTCTGGGGAAAACCTGGTCTTGTTAGGAGAGACGGCATCCATCCCACTTTGGATGGAGCAGCTCTCATTTCTAGAAATCTGGCCAATTTTCTTAAATCCTCCAAACCGTGACTATCCAGGGTTGGGACCAGGAAGCAGAGTTGTAGTCTTACACACCTCTCTGCAGCTTCTCTCCCCCTGCCATCCCCTCATTACCCCATCCCCGTAGAGACGGTGCCTGCTCCCAGACTACCAATAACCAGCAAAAATCTATTTAAGCATAAAAATTCAAAAAGAAAAAATAATATAGCACCTTCAACTGCACCACAGACTAAAACAGTTAAATGTGGTCTATTAAACATTAGGTCTCTCTCTTCTAAGTCCCTGTTGGTAAATGATATAATAATTGATCAACATATTGATTTATTCTGCCTAACAGAAACCTGGTTACAGCAGGATGAATATGTTAGTTTAATGAGTCAACACCCCCGAGTCACACTAACTGTCAGAATGCTCGTAGCACGGGCCGGGGCGGAGGATTAGCAGCAATCTTCCATTCCAGCTTATTAATTAATCAAAAACCCAGACAGAGCTTTAATTAATTTGAAAGCTTGTCTCTTAGTCTTGTCCATCCAAATTGGAAGTCCCAAAAACCAGTTTTATTTGTTATTATCTATCGTCCACCTGGTCGTTACTGTGAGTTTCTCTGTGAATTTTCAGACCTTTTGTCTGACTTAGTGCTTAGCTCAGATAAGATAATTATAGTGGGCGATTTTAACATCCACACAGATGCTGAGAATGACAGCCTCAACACTGCATTTAATCTATTATTAGACTCTATTGGCTTTGCTCAAAAAGTAAATGAGTCCACCCACCACTTTAATCATATCTTAGATCTTGTTCTGACTTATGGTATGGAAATAGAAGACTTAACAGTATTCCCTGAAAACTCCCTTCTGTCTGATCATTTCTTAATAACATTTACATTTACTCTGATGGACTACCCAGCAGTGGGGAATAAGATTCATTACACTAGAAGTCTTTCAGAAAGCGCTGTAACTAAATTTAAGGATATGATTCCTTCTTTATGTTCTCTAATGCCATATACCAACACAGTGCAGAGTAGCTACCTAAACTCTGTAAGGGAGATAGAGTATCTCGTCAATAGTTTACATCCTCATTGAAGACAACTTTGGATGCTGTAGCTCCTCTGAAAAAGAGAGCTTTAAATCAGAAGTGTCTGACTCCGTGGTATAACTCACAAACTCGTAGCTTAAAGCAGATAACCCGTAAGTTGGAGAGGAAATGGCGTCTCACTAATTAGAAGATCTTCACTTAGCCTGGAAAAAGAGTCTGTTGCTCTATAAAAAAGCCCTCCGTAAAGCTAGGACATCTTTCTACTCATCACTAATGGAAGAAAATAAGAACAACCCCAGGTTTCTTTTCAGCACTGTAGCCAGGCTGACAAAGAGTCAGAGCTCTATTGAGCTGAGTATTCCATTAACTTTAACTAGTAATGACTTCATGACTTCTTTGCTAACAAAATTTTAACTATTAGAGAAAAAATGACTCATAACCATCCCAAAGACGTATCGTTATCTTTGGCTGCTTTCAGTGATGCCTGTATTTGGTTAGACTCTTTCTCTCCGATTGTTCTGTCTGAGTTATTTCATTAGTTACTTCATCCAAACCATCAACATGTTTATTAGACCCCATTCCTACCAGGCTGCTCAAGGAAGCCCTACCATTATTTAATGCTTCGATCTTAAATATGATCAATCTATCTTTGTTAGTTGGCTATGTACCACAGGCTTTTAGGTGGCAGTAATTAAACCATTACTTAAAAAGCCATCACTTGACCCAGCTATCTTAGCTAATTATAGGCCAATCTCCAACCTTCCTTTTCTCTCAAAAATTCTTGAAAGGGTAGTTGTAAAACAGCTAACTGATCATCTGCAGAGGAATGGTCTATTTGAAGAGTTTCAGTCAGGTTTTAGAATTCATCATAGTACAGAAACAGCATTAGTGAAGGTTACAAATGATCTTCTTATGGCCTCGGACAGTGGACTCATCTCTGTGCTTGTTCTGTTAGACCTCAGTGCTTTTGATACTGTTGACCATAAAATTTTATTACAGAGATTAGAGCATGCCATAGGTATTAAAGGCACTGCGCTGCGGTGGTTTGAATCATATTTGTCTAATAGATTACAATTTGTTCATGTAAATGGGGAATCTTCTTCACAGACTAAAGTTAATTATGGAGTTCCACAAGGTTCTGTGCTAGGACCAATTTTATTCACTTTATACATGCTTCCCTTAGGCAGTATTATTAGACGGTATTGCTTAAATTTTCATTGTTACGCAGATGATACCCAGCTTTATCTATCCATGAAGCCAGAGGACACACACAAATTAGCTAAAACTGCAGGATTGTCTTACAGACATAAAGACATGGATGACCTCTAATTTCCTGCTTTTAAACTCAGATAAAACTGAAGTTATTGTACTTGGCCCCACAAATCTTAGAAACATGGTGTCTAACCAGATCCTTACTCTGGATGGCATTACCCTGACCTCTAGTAATACTGTGAGAAATCTTGGAGTCATTTTTGATCAGGATATGTCATTCAAAGCGCATATTAAACAAATATGTAGGACTGCTTTTTTTGCATTTACGCAATATCTCTAAAATCAGAAAGGTCTTGTCTCAGTGTGATGCTGAAAAAACTAATTCATGCATTTATTTCCTCTAGGCTGGACTATTGTAATTCATTATTATCAGGTTGTCCTAAAAGTTCCCTAAAAAGCCTTCAGTTAATTCAAAATGCTGCAGCTAGAGTACTGACGGGGACTAGAAGGAGAGAGCATATCTCACCCATATTGGCCTCTCTTCATTGGCTTCCTGTTAATTCTAGAATAGAATTTAAAATTCTTCTTCTTACTTATAAGGTTTTGAATAATCAGGTCCCATCTCATCTTAGGGACCTCGTAGTATCATATCACCCCAATAGAGCGCTTCGCTCTCAGACTGCAGGCTTACTTGTAGTTCCTAGGGTTTGTAAGAGTAGAATGGGAGGCAGAGCCTTCAGCTTCAGGCTCCTCTCCTGTGGAACCAGCTCCCAATTCAGATCAGGGAGACAGACACCCTCTCTACTTTTAAGATTAGGCTTAAAACTTTCCTTTTTGCTAAAGCTTATAGTTAGGGCTGGATCAGGTGACCCTGAACCATCCCTTAGTTATGCTGCTATAGACGTAGACTGCTGGGGGGTTCCCATGATGCACTGTTTCTTTCTCTTTTTGCTCTGTATGCACCACTCTGCATTTAATCATTAGTGATCGATCTCTGCTCCCCTCCACAGCATGTCTTTTTCCTGGTTCTCTCCCTCAGCCCCAACCAGTCCCAGCAGAAGACTGCCCCTCCCTGAGCCTGGTTCTGCTGGAGGTTTCTTCCTGTTAAAAGGGAGTTTTTCCTTCCCACTGTAGCCAAGTGCTTGCTCACAGGGGGTCGTTTTGACCGTTGGGGTTTTACATAATTATTGTATGGCCTTGCGGCAACTGTTTGTTGTGATTTGGCGCTATATAAAAAAATTGATTGATTGATATTCAAGATGGCCTTAGGTTGTAATTGCTGCCAAAGGTGCATCAACGAAGTATTGAGCAAAGGGTGTGAGTACGTCATTTCTTAGTTTTTTATTTTTAATAAATTTGCACAAAAAAAAAAAAAAAACTTTTTTCATGTTGTCGTGGGGTTTTGTGTGTAGTTTTGAGGTGAAAAATGAATGTCCTCCATTGTGGAATAATACTGTAACATAACAAAATGTGGAAAAAGTGAAGTGCTGTGAATACTTTCCAGATGCACCTTAGCATTTGCTACTGCGTGCAAAAAATTTAATATCTAATCTGTGAACAGCAAAGAGCTATGTTGGACACCCTGTGTTTACATTTACACAGTATAAATGTAAAATGTTTGTCATTAAACATTTATGAATTGGATTACAGCTCATGATTAGCATTGGATGAATTTACTTTGTGTAAGTAATGTAGTAAGTTGGTGGCATTGTTTTAAACACGCAGGCAGCGGTCTGATCGCATTCGGGGATTCAAGGCAAATATGTATCGGTACACTTAGATTTTTAGGTTCCTAGTTTGGAAGAAAAAAGTAAGCTAACCAATTCCATTTATTCTTTTAAACTTTCTGGATGTATTGATGCAGGCTGGTTCTCTATTGTATGCACTTCTTACACAGTCTGTGCTCACACACAGAGCAGGCTGATCCTGTAGCAGGAGAGAGGAACAACAGCAATATGCTGAAATGTTGGCAACTGAGCATATGGCAGTGAGAGGAAATAAACAAAACAGAGATGTTATTTTAAAAAGACTTTTTATTTATTTTATATGTGTGGGGCGTCCCTGGAGTAACACGTCCTGGAGATGTGGTACATATTATGTATTGTGCTTAGCCTTGTTGATTTTGCATCAGGGTGGTACAAGTGCAAACCCTGTGTACATTTATGATCTGTGATAAGTGAGTAGATGAGCGGGTGGTAAAAATGACCGCTCGCCGCTCTACTTCCAGTGCGTAACTCTGGTGCGGGAAGCTTTGTGAATAGTGGTGGCTTCTGGAACCGCTCCAGGTGTGAACTAAGTTAATATTCTTCTGACAAAGTAATGATTGCTACAATATATGTGTGTATGAATGATCTTATTTGTTTAAGCCATCACCAATGTCCATGAGGATGGACTCTTTTCCAAATGGTTATTTGGAAAAGTGTGTGGAACCATTGTTACGGATACTTGCCGTCACACTTTGGTACTCTAGGCGCTTTTCCTGACAACTGCATTATTTCAGCCAAAAGGTTTGGAACAATAAGTTGTAGTTATCTTTCAGTTTTAGGACAGGTGGCAGCTAGTGTTTAGGTTTCTTTACTGCCACTTCCTGTCTTCTTATTCAGAAGAGAGAAAACATAGTTTCCACTGCCCTGTAATTTCTAATGAGCAGCTCAGTAACTTCCAGAATATTGAAGCACACTCCTTCCACTGGCTTCAAACATAGACGTTAGATTCAGCTCATCACCCCAAGCTTCATGATTTCACACATCAACACTTCTTATTCTAAAGAATGTTTTTGACAGTGAATAAGAATGTGCCCCACCGATTCCTCTGACATTTGTAGGAATAAGTCCAAATGGACCTGGATTCAAAGCCATAATCCACAGCTGTGTAGCTTCAAGCTGTTTATAACACAGGGAAACCAATTAATGTAAATGAGTCAGTATGTCATATTTATTTAAGGCCCCTTTAAGTTATTTTTTGCAGACTCAAGATTCCATTTTAATTGTTTATTTATTTTGGATCTTTTTTTCACACATTCCAGTTCGAACATTCTTAAGGATTAATAGTTCATTGCGCCTTCAGAGGGGCTACTTGCATTATTGCTAGCAGAAAATAGTCTGAAAATTACTATCGTTAGTAATTGCGATCAATAAAAGCAATTATCGTAACAGGCCTAGATGGTTTTTTAACTTGTCACTTAAACTGTGTCAAACATCTTGGACAGAATATCAAATTCTGACATACCACATTGGTTCCTGGTAAACACTTTAATGAAATTCTCCACTGATGATCTGTTAGGCTTTTTCTGCCTTGCAAGAAGTGATTAGTGTTCTGTGTTTGTGTTTCCTTGATGCCTGCACTTTTAGAGGCATTAGTGAATCTCCTTTGTGTCCTCAGTGTGTACAGTGGCTCGATGATGCCAAGCTGAACCAGCTAAGGAGGGAGGGGATCAGATATGCCCGCATCCAGCTGTACCACGATGACATCTACTTCATCCCCCGAGGAGTTGTCCACCAATTCAAGACTGTGTCCGCCGTCTGCAGTCTGGCCTGGCACATTCGGCTTAAACAGTATCACCAACAAGAAGAGGATGAGGCGAAGGAAGAGAAGTGTGTAAATGTGCCACTTCAAATCAAAGAGGAGGAGGAGCATGAGGAGGAGGAGTGTGGCCCTGTTGTACAAAATGTGACAAAGCAGGATGACGAGGAAACTGAGGAAAAGGAGGGGACGCCCTCACAAGCTCCAAAACACATTTGTAAGGAGGAAGATCCAGAGAACAGACCTGAGACAAACTCGTGTATGACCCAGACCCCCTTTGTCAAGAATGAGAGCATTGACTGCGTGCTCCCTCACATGCAAACGGAGCCCAAGGCTGAGGGAGCCGAGAAAGAGGAAAAGGAAAGTCAGGGAGAGGGAGATGGAAATATAAGCATGTGCCAGACACTGCAGAAGAGACACGAAGAGGATGGAGTGGACGCCACGTGCTTCAAGTCACTACAACTCATAAGGAAGAACAATGATGTGGAAGACGAGAGGGGGCACAAAACAACTGTACAAGGTCAGTTTGTACGAGAGAAAAGTAAGGACAGCATAATAAGCACTAATAACACGCCGCAAGTTAAAAAGGAAAAGGTAAAGGGGAAAGACAGAGAGAAAGATGAAAAGGAAAGAGTTAAAAAGGATAAAGATAGGAGTAAAGAGAAGGAAAAAGATAAAAAGGATCGGGGGAAAGAAAGGGACAAGATGAGAGAACAGGAAAAAGTTAAGGCAGAGAGTGGAAGAGAGGGGAGTACAGTGCCATCACTGCAGATGAGGAAAAAAGAGGAAGAGAACCGGACAAGGGAGGGAAGTAAAGTCTCCCAAACTCCTCTGCCCACTCAGAGAGATGAAAAGTGGGCCAAAGAATTGGACGCCAAGACACAACCTCACGTGAAGCGAGAGAAGGAGCCCGACAAAGATAGGGGAGGTGCACAGGCGATGCCTCACAGAGAGGAGGCCCAAGATACCTCAGCACATAAACACAAGTCTTCACACGGAAAGAAAGAGAGAAGCGGGCACAGGGAGGGCAAAGAAAGCAATGCCTCAACTACTCAGGCAGGACAAGGAAAGATGGCAAGGGAGGACGCAAAGACATCCAAGTCGGTGAACATTCAGGTTAAAAAAGAAGGAAAGAAGGACTTTACCAAGGAAGAGAGGAAGAAATCAAACTCTGCTTCTGGTCTCGCTGTATCAGAGTACAAACCACCACGGACGCTAATCACCTTTGACCTCTTTAAGCCAGTGGAGGCTCACCAAACTTTGGCGCTGTCCTTCACAGACAGCCGGCCCAAAATGCATCATTACAGTGATTCTCGGGGCTCCTCTTCCAAGCTTGGGTCTGACAGCCGGACACTTGTGCCGTCTAAAGGATCAAAAATAAAGGACACTGTGCAGGGGAAACCTGCCTTATCCCTACAGGACACTCAGCCACAACAGCACTCGTTAAAACAGCCCCTTAAAATGCACACACCCCAAACACAAAAAGACTTCTTAATATGAATATCTAGATGTCTAGTGTTCTTTTTAATGTTGGACTTACACAGAGGCTTTGTTAAAATCTTTAGAAATGCGTCCTTCATCCTGACTTTAAATGCACCGTAGTCGGAGAGTGAGCCCACAATACTCCTGTGATGAGGTTAAAAACAGGATGCACATTCTGACTAGTTTAACAGTGCCTATGAATGTAAGCTAAGTAGCTCACTTCACGTTTGTTAGCGAATGTATGTAGGCTCTATATAAATGTCATGTGACCCGTGTGTCGGTGCCTGTGCACTACTTAGCTTCGCTCTCAAAGCACCTATTTTAGGTACTGGACTGGCCAGTCTGAAAACCACCACCCTTACTCCCTGCTTACAGGAATTACCCACGTTCACATTTGTGGAACAGGTCACTGAATTCCTGCAGAATTTTTTTTCTCTTATTGCTTTGATCGACGTGGTTTGTTGTTTAACACTCCAAAATTGGAGCAAGTGGTTGTTTTCAGACTGGACTTTGACTCACACAGGGCTGTAAATGATACTGTATGTACCAAAACTGTACAGTCTAGATGTTTTAGCAGCAATGTGAGAAAATGTATACAGAAATTGCATATATTTTTTGTAAGACGAGTTTTATTTTCCATAGAACTTATTTAAATCATTTGTCTGTTTTTATTTGAAACAAATGTATGTGAATTTTTGTTGTAAATACATTTTATTTCCTAAGACTTGGTAGTGTGGTTTATACTCTGATTAGAACCGCTCAATAAATGGTTCAAATATTGATTTTAGTCAATGCTAACGTGTCATCTGCATTATGTATCATAAGCTCTGTCATTCAGGTTTAAGATGATAACATATTCTGATAGTCTGTATGTAGAGACACGAATTTCAGTGGAACAGGATAAGAAAACTCTTGTCTCTAGATCCAGACTAATAGAAACGCACAGTAGTTTGGGTCCAAAGAACCAGGATTTCTTTACGCTTCTCCTTGCCACTGTCTCCATGTCACCCTGTCTTCTGCGTCTTCCTTCGTCGCACCAACCACCTGTAGGTCTTCCCTCATCACTGGGGATGGTACTCGAAAACTGATCCCAACTGAGAATCTGTTCTAAATTTTTCAACCCATGGGAATCTTACGTTACGTGAAGAAGCATGTGAGCATACAGGTGTGCTCAAAATGTGTTTAAAAAAGTGAATAAACCTCAAAACCTTTTAAAATAGCTTTTATTTCCATACATGCAAATGCATTAACACTACACATTCTATTCCAAATCACAACATGGAGAAAAATTGATCAAATTTGTTGTTACTTTACAGAAAGTGAAGAAAAATATATAGTTGGCTGTTCAAAAAAAAAGTCTACGTTTTTCTATACAAACTCAAACATTTACTGTATCAACTGAAAAATGGCTGAAGATTTAGTTTTTCTGTGAATCACTGAACTAATATTTAGTTGTATAACAACTGTTTCTAAGAATTGCTTCACATAATGTTTTGCATGGAGTTGACCAGCTTCTGGCATCTCTGTGTGAACAGTTATTCCCATAGACGTTATAAAGAGTAGACGCCGCATGGACCGTTGCTGCCTGTTGGCGCTGACCAGCCATGGGGCCGCCCTCTTGGACCGGTCACCTGACCTGCACCACTCAGTGGTGTTTGACAGGCGCAGCGCATTTAATCCATCGTAACTCTGAATACTAAACTGGCTTTCACACTTTTTTTTTTTTTTTTTTGCAAAAATCATCACATGTAGCTGTGATACAGGACGAATGGTTCTGCATATTTTAGTATTCATAGTGAGATTAACAGTAACAGAACATATCAGGTCAGAAAGAGTTCCATGGCTGTACAAAGCAGAATAAAATGTAAATGTAAACTGTCCAATTAACACAAGAACATGACATCCCGCCCCAAACCATATTTACACATGTACAAACTTGCTTGTGAAAGTTTTCCAGCTAAAAGCCTTAAGAGGACTGTATACACAGAGCTCTCTGCAGCTCTCAGCACCTTATGATACTGCTTACTTCAAATAATGCATTATATTTATATAGCACTTTACACAGTGCTAAAAGACACTTTACAGAACAGAAAATAAAGAACAAAGTGCTTTATTATAGAAAGATAAAAAAAAAAAAAAAAAAACTATATATAAAGTCAAACCTTCACTGTGCCTTGTGATGGAATCACTACGATGGCCGGTCCAAGACGGCGGCCACATTTCTTGCTCTTCACCAACCAATGCAGCTCTACTCTTTATAATGTTGATGGGTATTCCAGCCCAGGATGATTGGACTACATTACATAATTCCTCCACATTTCTTGATTTTACCACAGAAATAGCAATTTTGATGTCACCACACAAGTTTTCTATTGGATTAACGTCCCAGGCTTGGCTGGCCACTCCATAACGTTAATCGTGTTGGTCTGGAACCAAGATGCTGCTCGCTTGCCGGTGTGTTTGGGGTCATTGTCTTGTTGAAGCACTTATTTCAAGGACATTTCCTCTTTGGCATAAGGAAACATGACCTCTTCAAGTATTTCTGATGTATTCAAACTGATCCATGATCCCTGGAATGTGGTAAATAAAACTGACACCATAGTATGAGAAAAATCCACACATGATGCTTACACCACCATGCTTCACTGTCTTCACAGTGTACTGTGACCTGAATTCAGTTTGGGGGGGGGGTCGTCTGACAAACTACCTGCAGCCCCTAGACCCATTTCTCTTTAGGGCAGTCAGTGTGTTCTTTGGCAATTTATAACCTCTTCAGCACATCATTTTTTCAACAATGGGGCTTTGCTTGGGCTTCTTGCCCATAACTTGAATTTACATAGGCATCTTCTAATTGTTACAGTACTCACAGATAAAGTGAGACCTTTGATCACCCTGGAGCTGATCACTGGCTAAAAGTCTTTGCCATTCTGGTTTTTCTTTGATCCATTTGAATGGTGGTTTTACATTTTCTATCATGTCTTTCTGCTTTTGGTTGCCATTTTAAAGCATTTGAGATCATTTTAACTGAGCAGCCTAAATCAACTTTTTATTCAAAGTATGCTGTTCTTCTGAACAATGTCTATAACGACCCATTTTACTCAGATTTTCAGAGAGAAATGCACTACAACCAGCATGTACATTTGCTGCCTTCATCCTTAAATAAGGGCCACCTGTAAGGGTGTAATAAGAGTCAGAGAAAGAAAAAAAAAAAATTGCTGACACTTATGTTGAACAGCTTAATTTGGCTTTTTATTCACTTTCTGTAAAGTAATAAACTTGATCATTTTTTCATCATGTTAAGATTTGGAATACAACCCCAATTCCAATGAAGTTGGGATGTTGTGTAAAATGTAAATAAAAACAGAATACAATGATTTGCAAATCCTCTTCAACCTATAATCAATTGAATACACCACAAAGACAAGATATTTAATGTTCAAACTGATAAACTTTATTGTTTTTGTGCAAATATAACAACAATAAGCGTTTGGGAACTGAGGACACTAATTGTTGAAGCTTTGTAGGTGAAATTCTTTCCCATTCTTGCTTGATGTACAACTTCAGTTGTTCAACAGTCCGGGGTCTCCGTTGTCGTATTTTGCGCTTCATAATGCACCACACATTTTCAATGGGCAATAAGTCTGGACTGCAGGCAGGCCAGTCTAGTACCCACACTCTTTTACTACGAAGCCACACTGTTGTAACATGTGCAGAATGTGTCTTGGCATTGTCTTTCTGAAATGAGCAGGGACATCCCTGAAAAAGACGTTGCTTGGATGGCAGCATGTGTTGCTCCAAAACCTGGATGTACCTTTCAGCATTGATGGTGCCATCACAGATGTGTAAGTTGCCCATGCCATGGGCACCAACACACCCCCATACAGTCACAGATGCTGGGTTTTGAACTTTGCGCTGGTAACAATCTGGATGGTCTTTTTCCTCTTTTGTCCAGAGGACACAACGTCCATGATTTCCAAAAACAATCTGAAATGTGGACTCATCAGACCACAGCACACTTTTCCACTTCGCATCTGTCCATTTCAAATGAGCTCGAGCCCAGAGAAGATGGCAGCGTTTATGGATGTTGTTGTATGGCTTTCGCTTTGCATGGAAGAGTTTTAACTTGCAATTGCAGATGTAGTAATGAACTGTTTTAACTGACAATGGTTTTCTGAAGTGTTCCTGAGCCCACGCGGTAGGATCCTTTACACAATGATGTCGGTTTTTAATGCAATGCTGCCTGAGGGATCGAAGGTCACGGGCATTCAATGTTGGTTTTCGGCTTTGCCGCTTACGTGTACAAAGTTCTCCAGATTCTCTGAATCTTCTGATTATATTATGGACTGTAGATGATGGAATCCCTAAATTCCCTTGCAATTGAACATTGAGAAACATTGTTCTTAAACTGTTGGACTATTTTTTCATGCAGTTCACAAAGTGGTGATCCTCACCCCATCTTTGCTTGTGAATAGCTGAGACTTTGGGGGTGCTTCTTTTATACCCAATCATGACACTCACCTGTTTCCAATTAGGTATTCTTTGAGCATTCATCAACTTCCCCAGTCTTTTGTTGCTCCGTCCCAACTTTTTTGAAACGTGTTGCAGGCATCCATTTCAAAATTAGCAAATATTTCCACAAAAACAAAGTCTATCAGTTTGAACATTAAATAGCTTGTATTTGTGGTGTATTCAATTTAATATAGGTTCAAGAGGATTTGCAAATCATTGTATTTTGTTTTTATTTACATTTTACACAATGTCCCAACTTCATTGGAATTGGGGTTGTAGAATGTGCAGTATTCCCAATGCATTTGCATGTATGGAAATAAAAGCTATCATAAGGATGTTGAGCTTTACTCACTTTTTAAACACTATTATTTAGAATACAATTGTATGCTGCATGACTGTTCTGGATCTAGATTTTTAATTTTACTTGTTTGGTGTTCTAATTGTGATTTTGGTCACCGCAGCTACAGAATTGTGATTATTCGCGCCAATTAATAATTTAAAATTTGTGTAGATGTCCTCTGGTGATATTTCTGGCTTGATGACAGATCCTAGGTTTACATTTAACATTACTGTATGTATAATCCTGTTACTCTCAGGATTTTCATCATTTTCATGTTAACTAGCTGGTGATATGCATGTTATTATGATGGTGATGAAACCATGTTGGTGAGAAAAAGCTAAGAAAATAAATGCAGTTGATTGTTATGGATATTGAGCTAAAGTGAGAAAAGCAGAGATCAGCAGTGACTTCTCTCCACGAGTGTGGATCAGGAAGAGACCGGAAATGTGCAGAGCAAGAAGCCCAACAACAACCGGACATGGGAACCAGTGCCTCACACACTCAATATGGGAACCTGATTAAGAAAGCCGAGTCTGACATATCCTGGATTTGATTCAGATAACATGACGTGTCCAACAACACCAGCAACAAGTCAAAAAAATTTTTTAATTTAAAAACCTTAACTAGTTGCAAATCTCAAATAAAATGTTTTTCTTAATAATAGTTATTTGCATTGAATGAATATTGTAAACAGACAGCAAGTTGACTTCTGATAAATTTCTTTGCAAGTTACAGTTGAAGTTTATTTCAAACATTGACAGGAACACACAAAACATGGTCTAGTTTACACAAAACCAACTGACTAGTCTTAAAACATTTTACTACTCCTACATATGAATTCAGTTTTATGCTTCTCTCAAGTGTGACAAAAAAATGATGCGATAGTTGTTTACATGCAACATATCACAATGTTATTACAGTATTGCAGGTAGTAATTACTGAATGCAGAGGTTTGAGTACTTGCGGTTACAATGTACAAGACATCGGCAGTGAAGAGAACGAGAGAGGAGGCGCTGGATGCGACAACTGAGTGCCGGATATGGGATTAAATTTGGAACTTAAAATTTGTTCATACAAAACAAAGAAATCTGAAAGTCAAAGTTGATCGATTTTATATATATATATATATATATATATTTTTTTTTTTTTTTTTTTTTTTTTTCTACTTTAAATATAAGGTTTGAATGAAAAACACGAGAAAACATGCCACCAAATTCCAGGGACCTCATTTATCAAATTTTGCACAGAAAACTCTCCAAATTCTGTTGTACAAACAAAAATTAGTGTGTGAGAAAACACAAAATCTCCTACTTATCAAAACAGGTACAACCTGGTGTAATGCACATTAGCAAATGTCACCTGTTGCTAAATCACATATTTTAAACCACCATACTCATGCACGACTGCACGTTCATGATTATTTGCATTCAGAAATGCCCTCAATTAGCCAAATACAGTAACAAAGCATCCATTTAAATACCACATGCTGCTCACTGGAATTACAGGCAAGAAAGCGAAGAAAATCTACTTTTGTGGTGTGTGTGTTTACATCAATGCGTAGCAAGTACCAACACTAAGTGACAACGATGAGTCCACCAGCAGCTTTGAACTTGATAGTTTGTAACAAATGTCCACTCATGGTGTTACGTGTTTTCTAAGCTAGACATCACAATCACTTATGGACCTACATTTTAACAGGCTTTAAGGAGTTTTAACAAGTACACCACAACAACCAGCATAAAACCTTCTAATGAACAGAGCAATTATCATTACAGTTGTCCCAGAATCCTTTGCACTCCAGTGATGTCGCCACACTGCTGTCTTGATTAAGATAAAATCTCTATTAATGAAATCTGAGCAGCATAAATAATGTAGGTCCATTTTAATATAAAACTGCATGACTGAAACCATTAGATTCATGACTTGAAGTAGCAGGCTAAGATCGAAACGCTTGTTGCAAGTTCACACAGGTGTGTTTTACGTTTCAACACCAATGAGGCTAAATGTCTTTCTAACTAGATAAAATTAACAATTGTGCACTTATTAATTTGAGAAAAAAAACATGTGGATGAGGTTACATACTATGACGCAGCAGTGCGCTGCAGTTGCAACTTCCCTATTCTAACACTAGATGCTGTGCATGCGCATTGTCAGAGCCGTGTGTATATTCACAAACATTCCTGAGTTGGTAAATTCCACACTATGCATGGAAATATTCATATCCACGGTTTACACATACATTTATACATATGAATGCAGTTAGATTCAAACTGGAAAAAAATTGCCTACTTTTTTTTTTCTTTTAAAGAATACATAGTTGCATTTTATAGGCCAAGGGTGGTGGCCAAGTCGTTAGTGCACTTGGTTTCAGTGCGGAAGGCAAATCCCACCCCTGCCACATTTATCTATGTACTGTGGAGTTGTGTCAGGCAGGGCATTCGGTGTAAAACCTGTGCCAAATCAACAAACAGACCCACCTTGGATCTGCCGTGGAGACCCCAAGTGAAAACAAGGGAGCAGCCAAAGGGACTGACTTACATAGTTAGCCTATTGTATTTTGCAACATTGTATGTGGAAAATCAAATCTTGGGCTCTTTTTTTTGTATAAACAAATTTAAAGTCCTAAATTTAATCCATAGAAAGGACCGATGTGTGGAGTTACAAAGATGGGCAGAATAAGAAATGACAAATATATGACAAAAGAAATCTCAAAAAAATACAGGAAGGTATGCTGAGGTACTTGTAATTTAAGGTGAGGAGAAGCAAGGTTGATTATTCAGTAAAAGAGTGATTAGAAGTACAGGAGAAGGGAAAGATGTGTAGGTGGTGATATACTAAAAGATTTGAAGGTAAATTGCCTGAGAGATGAAGTGCAGGTCTGGCATATACAGAGAAGTTTAATCAAACACCGACACCTCACACGTAGGAAAAGGTGAAGGTAAACAAGGGCTTCACTGTGTCTGGTGGAGGATGGGGATCTTTCTACTTCAAAAGATAACAGGAAATGTGTGTGTTGCTTAGCTCCAAAACTTAGAAACAATCTCCAGCTGCAGAATTAAAGTTATTTTAAATAAAAAACAAAAATGACTATAAGGCATTTATTTACTCGTGCACAGTAAATAGGGAGTGGAATGAATCGCTGCGGACTCTGTGTGCTTCAGCAGCCTCTGCTGAAGTTTGTGGGTGAGCTGGGATGGTACCACTCTGGGGCCAACTGCAAGCTGTATTTAAGAGTGTACTTTTATACAAAATCAGCAGCCCACCCACAATGTTGATTTCCGCTACATCTTTTTCCTCAATTCTGTTACTCTGTGAAGAGTCCCTGTGGAGCGATGGGATCCCACGTTTGTTCAAGGATGCGTTTCATACTGAAAACTGGGAACAAACATTTGAATTAGTGGAAAAATTGCTCTGCGACTTCAGCTAAGCCCCAAGGCCACCAACACATCCAATAAAATAATTTACCCTTAAGTCCAGAGTTCAACGTCTCATTTACTCCTGAATTAAACACAGGCAGCACCTTGTGTTGTGAGAGATGCTTCCTTCTGTCCAATGTACATTAGCTTTCAAAACATGGATGGAAAAGTCCTCTGATTCAGTCCCTTCTGTAATGGAAAACACTGTAGCCAAGTTCTACCAGAGCGCCACCCAGCAGCACCCACAGAGGGATGCACACAATACTGAACCAAATGTCAATGAGTCCCTGTAGGCGGGAGCACAGTGCCACACAGAAGGACAACTTAAGCAGCAGGGCTGTCATGTACCGCAACCTCTGCTTGAAGCTCTGCTCACCAACTCTGGGGTCAAAGTCTCGCTTGCAACGGCCTGCCATCTTCACGACCAGCATGAGGATGAGGATGGTGTCAAAGGTCCAGACAGGGAGGAAGATGAGGAACCAGTTACATTTGATAGTAGAATCCAGTTGGAGGACCAGCAAAATAAGGAAGATAAGGGCAAAGATCCAGGAGAGCAGCACACGTTGGGCCAAGGACATCTTCATCAACAGAGGACAGTATCATCCACACCCAGACACAATCGAGAGAGCCTGAAGACCACACGATGAACAAAAGGGGTGGATTTTAAGCAAAACCATTATCTTCCCTGGTATTATGTTCTAGTAAATGTAATTTGTCCAACAAAAGATTTAGTATCACTGTAAATAATTGTGTTTTATCATCAGCAACATTAAACTGTGAGTATCTGTTTACAGACACGTGACCAAATCATGGGCAAAGTACTTTATGGCACTTCACAATGCATGGGGGGGGGGGTTAAGTTGTGTCTTCACTAATTGACTACTTCGCCCATGAAGATTACAAATATTACAGGGTTGAAAGTGGTGAAAGACAAAAAAACCTGAAACCCAAAATTATTGGGGGGGGGGGGGGGGGGGTAATTTTGAATTCTAGAAGAATAATTTTTGAATTCTAGAAGCTCTGAAATGCAATCTGGGGCTATTCCAGACAACAAACTGCAGTGAGTGCAGCACCCACTCCTCCACTAGCATTTTGCCCTTACTACGACTAGAAGATCACTTGGAAAACATACAAACTAAATTATCAAGAAGCATTTCAGTGTTAAACAAAGCAAAACATGTTCTGGATCACAAATCACTCCACATCCTATATTGTTCCATTGTCTTACTGGATTTCAATTACTGTGTATAGATCTGGGGCAATAGCTACACAAGTTCAATAAAATCACTATTTTTCAAAAAAGGGCAATATGGGTCATTCATAATGTCGGCTATCAAGACCATACTCACTCTTCTTAAAATCAAAAATATTAAAATTAACAGACATAGTAAAATTCCAAAGATCACAGATCTTGTACAAAGCAAAAAATAACCTTTTACCAAAAAACATATAAAAATTGTTCAGGAATTGAAAGGAGAGATATCAATTAAGAGGGAAAAAGAACTTTAAAATTAATAAAATCTGTACAAACAAGAAAAGATTCTGCATTTCATTTTGTGGGGTGAGACTGTGGAACAGTGTGGGTGAGGAGTTAAAGCGGCGTCCAAACATTCAACAATTTAAGACAAAATATAAAGAATGAGTTTTCACAGGACACAGGGATGAAGTGGGGGTGTGAGAGTCACTAGGTGCTCACAGGAAACAGTTATTATTTACTTCTATATTTATCGCTGTCTTTTTCTAAAATTGTATTGTAGCATGATTATTATTATTGCTGTTGCTGCTACTATTATTATCATGACTTTTAACAGTAGTGTGATAAAGTTTGTAGAAATAGTACCTAAAAGCACACATCGAAAGTTAAAATCCATAACTAAAACCGTAGTGATACTAATTGCAATTAGTGCATAAACACACATCCAAGTTAAAATAATAATAAAGAAAAAAATATTGAAATAATATTGAAATATTATTCAATATGTTTATATTATTATTCATTAAGTTTAGACTTCCTCCCACTCCTTTTTGAACTAACTTTATATTGTCTGTTTTACTTTTTATTATGTTATGATTACAATGCATAAATAGAAATAAATGAATATTATAATTTGTAATGTATTTGACTAATGCTAAGTTTAACACTGAAAATCCGGTTAAGTGTGACATAACACATCATGTGATTTTCAACTTCCAGCTCCAAACAAAAAAGGTGCACTGTCATTAACACTGAGAACTGCACTGAGACGCTCTGATCAGGCTGCACTTAAACCGTTGCACACGGACAACAGCATTAACATCACAACATAAAACTCTTTGTATATTGTGCCTAAAACTCTCCTCCTCCTTTGTTTTATGTAAAAGTGCCAGAAGCTCAGGTTGTTTGTCCGTTATTTTCAATGGGAGTTGCTGCGAGCTGCGATTGCTTCCTGTTCACGTTGTTCGGGGGGGAAAGTGAAGTTTGCACTTTAACGTCCTTTTTATTGTAATAATTTTTTTTTTTTTTATGAACAAACAAATGTATATTTTACCTGTGCATAATAAAATATCTAAATTAAAAAGGAAAAAAGGTTTTATTAAGTGTTCTTACCTTAGAAACAGATGAATGCAGTTAACGGAGGTGGAGAACGGAGGGAGGGAGGTTTGTGCACACTGTAAACACAAACTAAACTTAAACTGTAGATCCTGAAAAGGATCATACAGATGTAACTTTAATTGTAAACTTGCAGGTCTTTGGACCCGGAAACAGTTTTTTCACGTGATGGTTACGTCAGAGCTTACAACCGGATGCTATAGACATACTAACACGTTTGCATTGCTCCCGTTTTTAAGTTATAAAATACATCTATCAACTGTTTCTGAAGACCATAACAGGTCAGTTTAACAGAAAAATTAAGTATTACTCACAGACATATATGCTCTTTAAGGTTTAGCATGGAAAAAATAAGAGAATTATGAGTGCACTCAAGGCTCAAAAACCCAGAGGACTCCTTATAGAAATAGCTGCCCAAGTTACCTGATGTAAAAAAACAAAAAACAAACAAACAAACAAAAAAAAAACATTAAATTCAGCACTGAACGCTACTGATCAATGATCTCAAAAATGACCCAGGAAACTGGCAAAAAAGCAGAAATCTGCCAAAAAGAGGAGCCTTTTCATCCCTGATATTAGCAACCCGATTTTAACATACCAGAATGAAGGGCAGCTGTTCCATGTATGTTGTGAACTGGGGTAAAGTAGAAATTTTGGCAAAGTGAATTTTTTGTTGCTGTTGTTTAACCTGACAAAATATGAATGCCACTTCTGAAAGCAGAGGTGTTGGAACAATGCTCTAAACCTGACTCAGCTGCCAGACATCTTTGAAAATTATTTTTATTTTAAATGGTTTTGGATTAGGATTAAAATAAAGGTGAGCAGTGTGGTCTGTTACCAATGTTACGAATGGTTTTCCTTTAGTCTAATTCTTCAGCATGGAGACATCATGATGTCATAATGAACTAACGGAAAAAGTCTACCCTCCTTTGTCAAATGGCAAAGATGCATTGTTACTTTTGCTTTTAGTCCATGAGCCTGAAGTCAAATTTGGCCTAACTGGCACCACTTAAAGCTATAGGGCTACTCACATTTCCATAAACAGACAAAATTTAATTTCTCCTGAAATCCAAGCATTATAATGTTGGCTTATTTTTGGAATGTCTTATAAAATTACAGCTCATTTTAATCAAGATAACATATTTATCTGGGGGAATTCCATAGGGAATATTTTCTTTTCTTTGTACAACCCCTGGCAAAAATTATGGAATCACCGGCCTCGGAGGATGTTCATTCAGTTGTTTAATTTTGTAGAAAAAATGCAGATCACAGACATGACACAAAACTAAAGTCATTTCAAATGGCAACTTTCTGGCTTTAAGAAACACTATAAGAAATCAAGAAAAAAAAATTGTGGCAGTCAGTAACGGTTACTTTTTTAGACCAAGCAGAGGGAAAAAATATGGACTCACTCAATTTTGAGGAATAAATTATGGAATCACCCTGTAAATTTTCATCCCCAAAACTAACACCTGCATCAAATCAGATCTGCTCGTTAGTCTGCATCTAAAATGGAGTGATTACACCTTGGAGAGCTGTTGCACCAAGTGGACTGACATGAATCATGGCTCCAACACTAGAGATGTCAATTGAAACAAAGGAGAGGATTATCAAACTCTTAAAAGAGGGTAAATCATCATGCAATGTTGCAAAAGATGTTGGTTGTTCACAGTCAGCTGTGTCTAAATTCTGGACCAAATACAAACAACATGGGAAGGTTGTTAAAGGCAAACATACTGGTAGACCAAGGAAGACATCAAAGTGTCAAGACAGAAAACTTAAAGCAATATGTCTCAAAAATCGAAAATGCACAACAAAACAAATGAGGAACGAATGGGAGGAAACTGGAGTCAACGTCTGTGACCGAACTGTAAGAAACCGCCTAAAGGAAATGGGATTTACATACAGAAAAGCTAAACGAAAGCCATCATTAACACCTAAACAGAAAAAAACAAGGTTACAATGGGCTAAGGAAAAGCAATCGTGGACTGTGGATGACTGGATGAAAGTCATATTCAGTGATGAATCTCGAATCTGCATTGGGCAAGGTGATGATGCTGGAACTTTTGTTTGGTGCCGTTCCAATGAGATTTATAAAGATGACTGCCTGAAGAGAACATGTAAATTTCCCCAGTCATTGATGATATGGGGATGCATGTCAGGTAAAGGCACTGGGGAGATGGCTGTCATTACATCATCAATAAATGCACAAGTTTACGTTGATATTTTGCACACTTTTCTTATCCCATCAATTGAAAGGATGTTTGGGGGTGATGAAATCATTTTTCAAGATGATAATGCATCTTGCCATACAGCAAAAACTGTGAAAACATTCCTTGCAAAAAGACACATAGGGTCAATGTCATGGCCTGCAAATAGTCCGGATCTTAATCCAATTGAAAATCTTTGGTGGAAGTTGAAGAAAATGGTCCATGACAAGGCTCCAACCTGCAAAGCTGATCTGGCAACAGCAATCAGAGAAAGTTGGAGCCAGATTGATGAAGAGTACTGTTTGTCACTCATTAAGTCCATGCCTCAGAGACTGCAGGCTGTTATAAAAGCCAGAGGTGATGCAACAAAATACTAGTGATGTGTTGGAGCGTTCTTATGTTTTTCATGATTCCATAATTTTTTCCTCAGAATTGAGTGATTCCATATTTTTTTCCCTCTGCTTGGTCTAAAAAAGTAACCGTTACTGACTGCCACAATTTTTTTTTCCTGATTTCTTATAGTGTTTCTTAAAGCCAGAAAATTGCCATTTGAAATGACTTTAGTTTTGTGTCATGTCTGTGATCTGCTTTTTTTCTACAAAATTAAACAACTGAATGAACACCCTCTGAGGCCGGTGATTCCATAATTTTTGCCAGGGGTTGTAATGCCATCAGTAGGAGGGCATGAGCACATGCATGAGCTTTTGAAAAGACTGGAAGTTACCTTAATACAATGGGTGATGGTGACGTAAGTGAAATGTCATGTAAATCACTCCAGAAGTGTTATCAGGTTACAAAAACAGTATTTTTCGTCTTAGAAGTGTTTATTTCTCTCTAGGTTTTACATAATATATGAGAAACATCTTAGATTTACACATAAACGCCACGGTTTCGGTGCGTTTTCTGCAATGTTGGAAGAGGAGGCAGAGAGAGACAATCCAGCATGTCACTGTACCGCTCTACTCTGATAAGCTGCAACCATATGCAAATTATTGGTTGAGATAATAAGGTTAATAAATGGAATAGTTTTGACTCTGATGAATGTAGCATTGTAAAAAACAATAAACAAAACAAACGATACTCGGACTAATCGATACAATTGCTATCCGATAAGATTAGATACTTATTTGCAACTTTATCAATACCAATAGTGCAGTCTTTGCCTACTTCAGCTGATGCACATCTTCACACAGGACAGCAGCAGACTGGAAGGCACAGACACCCCCCCCAGCAAATCAATCAATCAATCAATCAATTTTTTTATATAGCGCCAAATCACAACAAACAGTTGCCCCAAGGCGCTTTATATTGTAAGGCAAGGCCATACAATAATTATGTAAAACCCCAACGGTCAAAACGACCCCCTGTGAGCAAGCACTTGGCTACAGTGGGAAGGAAAAACTCCCTTTTAACAGGAAGAAACCTCCAGCAGAACCAGGCTCAGGGAGGGGCAGTCTTCTGCTGGGACTGGTTGGGGCTGAGGGAGAGAACCAGGAAAAAGACATGCTGTGGAGGGGAGCAGAGATCGATCACTAATGATTAAATGCAGAGTGGTGCATACAGAGCAAAAAGAAAAAGAAACAGTGCATCATGGGAACCCCCCAGCAGTCTACGTCTATAGCAGCATAACTAAGGGATGGTTCAGGGTCACCTGATCCAGCCCTAACTATAAGCTTTAGCAAAAAGGAAAGTTTTAAGCCTAATCTTAAAAGTAGAGAGGGTGTCTGTCTCCCTGATCTGAATTGGGAGCTGGTTCCACAGGAGAGGAGCCTGAAAGCTGAAGGCTCTGCCTCCCATTCTACTCTTACAAACCCTAGGAACTACAAGTAAGCCTGCAGTCTGAGAGCGAAGCGCTCTATTGGGGTAATATGGTACTACGAGGTCCCTAAGATAAGATGGGACCTGATTATTCAAAACCTTATAAGTAAGAAGAAGAATTTTAAATTCTATTCTAGAATTAACAGGAAGCCAATGAAGAGAGGCCAATATGGGTGAGATATGCTCTCTCCTTCTAGTCCCCGTCAGTACTCTAGCTGCAGCATTTTGAATTAACTGAAGGCTTTTTAGGGAACTTTTAGGACAACCTGATAATAATGAATTACAATAGTCCAGCCTAGAGGAAATAAATGCATGAATTAGTTTTTCAGCATCACTCTGAGACAAGACCTTTCTGATTTTAGAGATATTGCGTAAATGCAAAAAAGCAGTCCTACATATTTGTTTAATATGCACTTTGAATGACATATCCTGATCAAAAATGACTCCAAGATTTCTCACAGTATTACTAGAGGTCAGGGTAATGCCATCCAGAGTAAGGATCTGGTTAGACACCATGTTTCTAAGATTTGTGGGGCCAAGTACAATAACTTCAGTTTTATCTGAGTTTAAAAGCAGGAAATTAGAGGTCATCCATGTCTTTATGTCTGTAAGACAATCCTGCAGTTTAGCTAATTGGTGTGTGTCCTCTGGCTTCATGGATAGATAAAGCTGGGTATCATCTGCGTAACAATGAAAATTTAAGCAATACCGTCTAATAATACTGCCTAAGGGAAGCATGTATAAAGTGAATAAAATTGGTCCTAGCACAGAACCTTGTGGAACTCCATAATTAACTTTAGTCTGTGAAGAAGATTCCCCATTTACATGAACAAATTGTAATCTATTAGACAAATATGATTCAAACCACCGCAGCGCAGTGCCTTTAATACCTATGGCATGCTCTAATCTCTGTAATAAAATTTTATGGTCAACAGTATCAAAAGCAGCACTGAGATCTAACAGAACAAGCACAGAGATGAGTCCACTGTCCGAGGCCATAAGAAGATCATTTGTAACCTTCACTAATGCTGTTTCTGTACTATGATGAATTCTAAAACCTGACTGAAACTCTTCAAATAGACCATTCCTCTGCAGATGATCAGTTAGCTGTTTTACAACTACCCTTTCAAGAATTTTTGAGAGAAAAGGAAGGTTGGAGATTGGCCTATAATTAGCTAAGATAGCTGGGTCAAGTGATGGCTTTTTAAGTAATGGTTTAATTACTGCCACCTTAAAAGCCTGTGGTACATAGCCAACTAACAAAGATAGATTGATCATATTTAAGATCGAAGCATTAAATAATGGTAGGGCTTCCTTGAGCAGCCTGGTAGGAATGGGGTCTAATAAACATGTTGATGGTTTGGATGAAGTAACTAATGAGAATAACTCAGACAGAACAATCGGAGAGAAAGAGTCTAACCAAATACCGGCATCACTGAAAGCAGCCAAAGATAACGATACGTCTTTGGGATGGTTATGAGTAATTTTTTCTCTAATAGTTAAAATTTTGTTAGCAAAGAAAGTCATGAAGTCATTACTAGTTAAAGTTAATGGAATACTCAGCTCAATAGAGCTCTGACTCTTTGTCAGCCTGGCTACAGTGCTGAAAAGAAACCTGGGGTTGTTCTTATTTTCTTCAATTAGTGATGAGTAGAAAGATGTCCTAGCTTTACGAAGGGCTTTTTTATAGAGCAACAGACTCTTTTTCCAGGCTAAGTGAAGATCTTCTAAATTAGTGAGACGCCATTTCCTCTCCAACTTACGGGTTATCTGCTTTAAGCTACGAGTTTGTGAGTTATACCACGGAGTCAGACACTTCTGATTTAAAGCTCTCTTTTTCAGAGGAGCTACAGCATCCAAAGTTGTCTTCAATGAGGATGTAAAACTATTGACGAGATACTCTATCTCCCTTACAGAGTTTAGGTAGCTACTCTGCACTGTGTTGGTATATGGCATTAGAGAACATAAAGAAGGAATCATATCCTTAAACCTAGTTACAGCGCTTTCTGAAAGACTTCTAGTGTAATGAAACTTATTCCCCACTGCTGGGTAGTCCATCAGAGTAAATGTAAATGTTATTAAGAAATGATCAGACAGAAGGGAGTTATCAGGGAATACTGTTGAACACGTGAACGTTACTTGGAGTTCACAACTCTGTGGTGGCTAAACATGGACAATGCTATTGCTTCAGGGCCTTCATGACCAGTTTTTAGTTAAAAATTAAAAAAGGAAAAGTGCCATTTGGATACAAGGCAAATGACCAGGGAAAAGCTATGGATGTCAATAAAGAATGCTACAGAGTGGTGGTGACAGTCAAGTAGCACAACAAACTTGGCAAAGCCCAACACCCCGCACTTTATGTGGATTTTCGAGATTTCAGTAAAGAACCCGTTTCAACAACATTGAAGTATTAGATGGTTATCATGAATCTTAACCTGGATGGCACACATTAGTCATCCAATAAGGCTAGTAGCTACAGGTAAGGCCGTGTTAAAAAAAAAAAAAAAAAGTTTCTTGTCTGCACCCACTGTCAGAAATCAATCCATGCCTGTTTTCATTTTCTTTTAAATTTCCCGATCACATTTAACTGCCTGCCCTTAAATTCCAAGCACGCCCCCCCCCCCCACACACACACACACACACGCTTCCTCCTGTAGACTGCGAAAGGAGGAAAAAATATTCCCTATGGAGGATGTTCAAGGAAGCCCTACCATTAATTAATGCTTCGATCTTAAGTATGAACAATCTATCTTTATTAGTTGGCTATGTACCACAGGCTTTTAAGGTGGCAGTAATTAAACCATTACTTAAAAAGCCATCACTTGACCCAGCTATCTTAGCTAATTATAGGCCAATCTCCAACCTTCCTTTTCTCTCAAAAATTCTTGAAAGGGTAGTTGTAAAACAGCTAACTGATCATCTGCAGAGGAATGGTCTATTTGAAAAGTTTAAGTCAGGTTTCAGAATTCATCACAGTACAGAAACAGCATTAGTGAAGGTTACAAATGATCTTCTTATGGCCTCAGACAGTGGACTCATCTCTGTGCTCATCCTGTTAGACCTCAGTGCAGCTTTTGATACTGTTGACCATAAAATTTTATTACAGAGATTAGAGCATGCCATAGGTATTAAAGGCACTGCGCTGCTGTGGTTTGAATCATATTTATCTAATAGATTACAATTTGTTCATGTAAATGGGGAGTCTTCTTCACGGACTAAGGTTAATTATGGAGTTCCACAAGGTTCTGTGCTAGGACCGATTCCAAGGACCCCACAAATCTTAGAAACATGGTGTCTAACCAGATCCTTACTCTGGATGGCATTACCCTGACCTCCAGTAATACTGTGAGAAATCTTGGAGTCATTTTTGATCAGGATATGTCCTTCAATGCACATATTAAGCAAATATGTAGGACTGCTTTTTTGCATTTGCGCAATATCTCTAAAATTAGAAAGGTCTTGTCTCAGAGTGATGCTGAAAAGCTAATTCATGCATTTATTTCTTCTAGGCTGGACTATTGTAATTCATTATTATCAGGTTGTCCTAAAAGTTCCCCGAAAAGCCTTCAGTTAACTCAAAATGCTGCAGCTAGAGTACTGACAGGGACTAGAAGGAGAGAGCATATTTCACCCATACTGGCTTCTCTTCATTGGCTCCCTGTTAATTCCAGAATAGAATTTACAATTCTTCTTCTTACTTATAAGGTTTTGAATAATCAGGTCCCATCTTATCTTAGGGACCTCATAGTACCATATCACCCCAATAGAGCGCTTCGCTCTCAGACTGCAGGCTTACTTGTAGTTCCTAGGGTTTGTAAGAGTAGAATGGGAGGCAGAGCCTTCAGCTTTCAGGCTCCTCTCCTGTGGAACCAGCTCCCAATTCGGATTAGGGAGACAGACACCCTCTCTACTTTTAAGATTAATCTTAAAACTTTCCTTTTTGAAAAAGCTTATAGTTAGGGCTGGATCAGGTGACCCTGAACCATCCCTTAGTTATGCTGCTATAGACTTTGACTGCTGGGGGGTTTCCCATGATGCACCCAGTGTTTCTTTTTATTCACCATTTTTTTGCATTCTCTCTTTACAACATTCATTTCATGTTGTAAAACATACTTTACACTGTGCGAGATGATTTTTCATGCAGGAATTTTTTGGACCAAGTTTCAGGTTAATCGTGCGTCCTGCATCGTGTAGTGTTCATGGAGTATCAAGCTGCGGTCAACATCTGACAACCACCTCCTGATCGCTGATCGTATGGTCGAATGATAATCAAACCTTGATATATTATTGTGGTCGGCCGTCGTGAGGTTATCCTGCTGCTGAAAGCTACAAGCAGCATCCAACCGTTCGCACTGTACCTGTGCAAACACTGCAGAGCTGTCTTGTAATAATGTTATTATTATTATTATGCAGTTGTTTTGTTTTTAAACTTCATTTGTAAAAAAAAAAGCCATTTGCAAAGCAAAAATTTGATTTGACAATCATCTTTCTTTCTTTCTTTAATATTTATTTCATTCATTTAAAAGAAAAAAAAACAGAAATAAAGCATCACAATCACCAGAATGAAAAGGAGCAGAGAGAACAAGTCTTATATCTGACATAACCGGGGTCAAAATAAATAGAACACTGCCATCTACTGGTCCCCAGACACTGCCATAAACACTACTGGCCAGTAGATGCTAGATGGCAGTAGAGGCTTTCAAAACAAATTCTAGATAATCCCTGTCTGTTCACATTTAAAATGTGTGGAATTTAACAAACACAATTAAAAAATCAACGTCTATAAATGCAGAGAATATATACAAGAGAGTTTTAGGCACTAGAGTTTAATGCTGTTGTCCTTGGAGCCTGAACAGAGTGTCTGAAATGCATTTGTTCTGTCGTGAAGTACTGAGATTACATCATCCTACCCATAATGCACTGCGGGGTAGGGCATGTGCTCACAAAACCTTAAAAATTAACACATTACTTTAAAACTAAAACACATATCTGATATTTTTACTTTATACAACTTCAGACATGACAGTAATTTTAAATAACTTATCCAAAATTAGTTTGGTTAAAATTTGAACCATAAGTTAAAGATGTATGCCTCTGGATGACTTGGGTCATATTGCCAGCATATCAGTATGGTGTTAAAGGAAATGTTTTTTTTCTTTTTGGGGTTGTTTTTTCTTTATTTGCAGAGGATTGAGATTATTTTTATACAAGCAGTTCTCTTCTATTTGCAAAGGTTATAACTGTGCGTCTGTTACAAAACTTTTAACAGGTGGGTGCTAAACTAATTTTAAAAATGCTTGTCACTGTTCAGCTTTGTTTATTTTGTTTATTGATTTAAAACTTATTGGACAAAAATTCATCAGAAAATAATTAATCTGATGATGGTCTTTAAAGTTATCTTAAAAGATAATCTGATAATGAAAACGTTATCTTCAATAATTATCTGTTATTGGATTATCAGAACTGTGCCCACCACTGCTTGTAAGTATGTTCCCTTCCTTAAATTGAGCTGTAATTTTGTGACACTCTACAAAAATAAACCTACATCATAATGCTTGAATTTCAGCAGAAACTAAATTTTGTCAGTTCTGTGAAATTTGAAAGGCCATACAACTTTAAGATATGACCTTGTACAAACTGAAATTGACCAGGCAGCATGGTGACCAAGTGGTTAGTGTCCTCCAGAGCAGAAGGTTCCCAGTTCAAGACCACCTCTGCCCATTCACCATGTAATGTGGCCTTGTGTCTGGAAGGGTATCCGACGTAAAACTTGTGCCAAATCAACATGCAGAACCATCTCTGATGTGTCGTGGCATCCCCGAGTGAAGAGGGAGAAGCCGAAGGGACTTACCTTACCTTTATCCCCCTGTTTGCCGTTTTTGACCCATAAGATTCAGCCATAAATGGTACACACTATACATTTTTTGAATTTTTCTGATCAGACAAATAATACACCTTTCAATATGACTGGAGGATTTTTACATTCTAACTCCTACCTGTTTGGCCCATGGAGGACTATTTCTTTTCTGTAAAGCATTTTCTAACATGCTAATATTATGACAGAAAACAACTTCACTTTAATGATACACCAATATCATACTAAGTGTTAAAACAGCAGTTTTTGCCTTCACGTTCACAGTGCAAAAGTGAAGCTAACGCTAACCAGCTAGCTAACGAAAACAAAGCCCAATAAAAACATTGTTTTCAGATGTCTTACCAATATCACCAGTAGATTCAATCTGTTATCAGGAAAGATGGCCAGAACGAATGAAAAACTCTATCAAAAACACATGCAATACTTTTTAAACACAAAAGAGAAAACGGCACATTTAGAAAGACACCAGCAGTAAGTAAGTACGACACACCGGTAAATAACTTCAAAATAAAAGCACGATCTTGTCAAATGTGACTTATTTTGAAAGACATTTTCTGACCGAAACATTTTCTTCTTTGCAGTCATAGGTGCAAGGGTTGGGAAGGAAAGACAATTAAAAATAATTAGACAACTAATAACGTTACTGAACATTAGTTAGCTAATATTAAGGACTTCAAACACTGATGTAATACGAACATGCTGCCATTACACAGCACATTATTTTGTTTTTTTGTATTTTTGTAACTTCCATTGCATCTGCCTTGTTCATTCTCATTCATTCACCCTTAAATTTTCACACACACACACACATATATATATATATATATATATACACACACACACTAATCCATTCATTCATTTTCAACCCCTTAGGTCTGGATTGCGGTGGCAGAACAAGTAGCTCATCCTATGCTTCCATATACTCAGCCAAATCCTGTAACTCTTCCCAGGGGATCCCAAGGCATTCCCAAGCCAACTGGGAAATAATCTCTCCAGCGTGTCCTAGGTCTTCCTTTGGGGCCTCCTCCCAGTTGTGCCCGGAAGACCTCCCTAGGGAGACGCGCGCGTGTGTATATATATATATATATATATATATATATATATATATAGATAGATAGATATAAACTTGCAAAAGTTTAAAAATAAGCAAACATCCCAAATGAGAAACTACAACACTGTAAGTAAGTACAACACTGAGAGGACTGACTGCTAATAATGTTCTGACTAGGGTTGGAAAAAGTGAACTATTCTTTAAGTGTTTCTGGGCCACTGTATCAAGTACATTGACTGTATATATAGCGATCAAATATCACAGAAATCAATGGGAGAAATTATTGAAATATTTAAAATATAACACAATGCTAAAATAGCCTCGGCCATGTGAGCATAAAAATAGGAAACAGTGTGACCTTTTGACCTCTTAAAATAGGTCAAGGTTAGCCAGCTTGAACTTGTCCAAAGTCTGTGTCCCAAGAATGTTCCCTGTGAATTTGAAGACCCTGGCAGTAATAGGACTGGACTTATGCTGACACAGACAGACAGACTGGCACAAAGCCTTCTCAATACCTGATGGCCATATTTTGGCCTTGGGCAAAAATGAAGGATACATGAGTGAAAACATGACATTTTATTCAAATTTATTAAAGTTTCATGGGCCCGTATAACAAACCAATAAAAAGTACACCTCTATAGACATCTTAGATTGTTCAAAAAAGTAAAGTACAAAACGCCTGAAGTAAAACATTGTTGAAAAAAATTTAAGATTAAAAAGCCCTTTTAAAATATCCATCCATTTTTAGGTAAAAGCTCACTTTACAACATGTAGCTATCCTAAAATGCAACAATGCACTTTTTATTTACAATGCAGTGGTGGTGCAAAATACAGTGTGAGAAACAACATTCAGTCAAATGTTTCATTTTTCTGTTAAATGTAAACAATAATCCTAAACCGCTTCCTCAGACACCAGCTGTACAAAGCTGCCACACAGACTTTTAAAGACAGGACATTTAGTGCAGCAGATAACAGCGTATTTACAGAGGATCCTTCAAATGGTGATGCAAGCACCAAATGTGGCACAAATACTCCTTAGACATACTCTTTTGCAAAAACGTACTGGGCACCTGAATTTTAAATAGGCAGCCAGGTAGGGGGCAATTGAAGAATTATACAGGGGTTGAAATTTAAAAATGCTCCAATCAATCACATTATTTGTCTGAACATAAAGATAACAAAAAAGCATAGTTTGGACTATCTGTGACTGAATGTTATGGAGTTATGGGGTAAAAACAGCAAGAATGGTGACTAAGGTCAAGTTCAATTTGTACAGGGGTCAAAAGTTAAAGTTGCTTCACTTTAGTATTAAGTCACCCAACAGATTGAGTTAATAGTCTTTAAAAAAGGAATAGATTGCATCATCTGTCATGCTTAGTTATCACATTACGGAGTAACATTGGTCACATCATAGAATCCAATGGACGTCAACATTGTTTTACATTCAGCACAGTCAAAATGATTCCATTTATTAATCCTATTAGCTCAACCAATAATATACACTATTTTTTAACCAAAATTTGATCAACTGTAACTTTTGACCCCTGTACAAAGTGAAATTGACCTTTGCCATTTTTCTTGCTTTTTTTAATCCCATAAGTACCTTTTTGGAATCTTAATGTTCAGACAAATAATGTAGTATGTTTTTATGGTGGTAAAGCAATATGATTGGAGAATTTTAAAATTTTGACCCCTGTGTAATTCTTCATTGACCCCTACCTGGCTGCCTATTGAAAATTCAAAGAGTAATGTCTAAGGAGTATTTGTGCCGAATTTGGTGCTTACATCATCTTTTGAAAGATTGTTTCAGTTATCTGCTGCACTAAATTGCATTAGACCTAAATAAGCACCAAGAAAAGAAAAGAAAATTGCCTATTTTCATAAGATATGGTACAAAATCCAGAGTAAATCAACTTATGACTATTCTACTGCCCACAATCAGACAATGTAGACTAAAGAGAAAATAATCTCCAAACTTGTTCATTTTCTTTTTCAGGCTACAGTGATGACACTGTATATCCCATCTGGCCTGGCAATGTCTCAGAAGAACTAGACGATATACTCTTACGGTTCTCGTCAGAATTATTGGCACCTCAGATTTTCAAATATGTTCAGAAATAAAATTTTAATTTTTTGAAAATGTATAAAATTTAATTTTTTTAAAAATGTATAAATTTATAGCACAACACCTAAAATGCTTTCATATCATGAAATAAACCACACACAAAATATGCTTGTGACAGCTATTGACAGTGTTTGATGAATTTACCATAAATGGTCACTTTTACAGCCAATTTTCTTTAGAGAATTCAGGGGATTGGACAGAAAAACATTTCCATGCCACTGAATATGTTTTGGAGTTTATTTAAATAAATCATTAAGAAATACAAATAGTATGGTACTGTATGATAAAGCTGCCTAAAGCAGGAAATTAGCAAAAACTGAATGACTGCACCATGATGAAGACAAGTGAGGGAAGCCACCAAGACACTCACCGTGGTTGCATCATGGTTTTAATCAGCTATGCACATGGCTTCAAATTAAACAGCAGTCTTTCAGGAATGGATCATTTTTTGCTTTTTGATTTCAACATTTTTGATAGGATTTTGTGCAGTGGGTGGGTCATCTAGAAAATTAAATGGTGTCTTTTTTGAGTATTTTAATCGTGTTTATTATTATTATTTTAAAGAAAGGGAAATATGATGCATGGACTACATGGGATGTCCTATTTTGAAAATTGACTGGATTCATGATGCTACTTTTATATCAGTTTACTGACTGGCTTGATCTGATCTATCACTTTTACAGTCAATTTTCTTTCAGCAAGTCAGGGGATGGATACGTGAACATTTCCAAATCACTGAATATGTATTAGATTTAATTTACATCAGTCAAATGCAAACACTTTGGTACTGTATGCTAAATCTGTCTGGAGTAGGCAGGCAGGTGTCAAAAACTGAACAACTGTGCAAGAAGGAGACAAGTGAGGGAAGCCACCAAGACACAACATTCAAGGATTCATGCACTTCTGTTGACGTCGATGATTCCTTCAGAGTTGCCGTTGGTGTCTTGATGGCTTCCCTCATTAGTCTCTTTATGGCATAGTCACTCAGTTTTTGAGAACCGCCTACTCCAGACATACTGTTTTTATTTTTTTGTGACTGGTTTAACTGAACTCCAGGCCATATTCAGTCACATGAAAATATTCATGTATCCATCCCCTGATTTGTCTAAAGAAACATGGCTGTAAAAGTGATGATTTTGAAGAAGAAATCGAAGAAATTGAAGAAAATAAGAACAACCCCAGGTTTCTTTTCAGCACTGTAGCCAGGCTGACAAAGAGTCAGAGCTCTATTGAGCTGAGTATTCCATTAACTTTAACTAGTAATGACTTCATGACTTTCTTTGCTAACAAAATTTTAACTATTAGAGAAAAAATTACTCATAACCATCCCAAAGACGTATCGTTATCTTTGGCTGCTTTCAGTGATGCCGGTATTTGGTTAGACTCTTTCTCTCCGATTGTTCTGTCTGAGTTATTTTCATTAGTTACTTCATCCAAACCATCAACATGTTTATTAGACCCCATTCCTACCATTATTTAATGCTTCGATCTTAAATATGATCAATCTATCTTTGTTAGTTGGCTATGTACCACAGGCTTTTAAGGTGGCAGTAATTAAACCATTACTTAAAAAGCCATCACTTGACCCAGCTATCTTAGCTAATTATAGGCCAATCTCCAACCTTCCTTTTCTCTCAAAAATTCTTGAAAGGGTAGTTGTAAAACAGCTAACTGATCATCTGCAGAGGAATGGTCTATTTGAAGAGTTTCAGTCAGGTTTTAGAATTCATCATAGTACAGAAACAGCATTAGTGAAGGTTACAAATGATCTTCTTATGGCCTCGGACAGTGGACTCATCTCTGTGCTTGTTCTGTTAGACCTCAGTGCTGCTTTTGATACTGTTGACCATAAAATTTTATTACAGAGATTAGAGCATGCCATAGGTATTAAAGGCACTGCGCTGTGGTGGTTTGAATCATATTTGTCTAATAGATTACAATTTGTTCATGTAAATGGGGAATCTTCTTCACAGACTAAAGTTAATTATGGAGTTCCACAAGGTTCTGTGCTAGGACCAATTTTATTCACTTTATACATGCTTCCCTTAGGCAGTATTATTAGACGGTATTGCTTAAATTTTCATTGTTACGCAGATGATACCCAGCTTTATCTATCCATGAAGCCAGAGGACACACACCAATTAGCTAAACTGCAGGATTGTCTTACAGACATAAAGACATGGATGACCTCTAATTTCCTGCTTTTAAACTCAGATAAAACTGAAGTTATTGTACTTGGCCCCACAAATCTTAGAAACATGGTGTCTAACCAGATCCTTACTCTGGATGGCATTACCCTGACCTCTAGTAATACTGTGAGAAATCTTGGAGTCATTTTTGATCAGGATATGTCATTCAAAGCGCATATTAAACAAATATGTAGGACTGCTTTTTGCATTTACGCAATATCTCTAAAATCAGAAAGGTCTTGTCTCAGAGTGATGCTGAAAAACTAATTCATGCATTTATTTCCTCTAGGCTGGACTATTGTAATTCATTATTATCAGGTTGTCCTAAAAGTTCCCTAAAAAGCCTTCAGTTAATTCAAAATGCTGCAGCTAGAGTACTGACAGGGACTAGAAGGAGAGAGCATATCTCACCCATATTGGCCTCTCTTCATTGGCTTCCTGTTAATTCTAGAATAGAATTTAAAATTCTTCTTCTTACTTATAAGGTTTTGAATAATCAGGTCCCATCTTATCTTAGGGACCTCGTAGTACCATATCACCCCAATAGAGCGCTTCGCTCTCAGACTGCAGGCTTACTTGTAGTTCCTAGGGTTTGTAAGAGTAGAATGGGAGGCAGAGCCTTCAGCTTTCAGGCTCCTCTCCTGTGGAACCAGCCCCCAATTCAGATCAGGGAGACAGACACCCTCTCTACTTTTAAGATTAGGCTTAAAACTTTCCTTTTTGCTAAAGCTTATAGTTAGGGCTGGATCAGGTGACCCTGAACCATCCCTTAGTTATGCTGCTATAGACGTAGACTGCTGGGGGGTTCCCATGATGCACTGTTTCTTTCTCTTTTTGCTCTGTATGCACCACTCTGCATTTAATCATTAGTCTTCGATCTCTGCTCCCCTCCACAGCATGTCTTTTTCCTGGTTCTCTCCCTCAGCCCCAACCAGTCCCAGCAGAAGACTGCCCCTCCCTGAGCCTGGTTCTGCTGGAGGTTTCTTCCTGTTAAAAGGGAGTTTTTCCTTCCCACTGTAGCCAAGTGCTTGCTCACAGGGGGTCGTTTTGACCGTTGGGGTTTTACATAATTATTGTATGGCCTTGCCTTACAATATAAAGCGCCTTGGGGCAACTGTTTGTTGTGATTTGGCGCTATATAAAAAAATTGATTGATTGATTGATTTACTACATTTTGTATGCATTTTTATTCCACTATGTCATCACTTTTGCAGTTACTTAATAAATTTTGACATTTTAATTAATAGTCTGATTATACAAAATGAATATGTATTTCTGAAAATACTTCAAAATCTGTATTTAAACATCTTAGGAGCCACTAATGCTAGTCAGAACTGTAATTAGTCAAAGGGACATCTGGGCTACCTTACGTACCTTTGGTGGTAAGGATTAAGGGGACGAATGGATGGATGTTACAAGAAAATGACATTTTAGAGTCATGAAATGTTCACCAAACTGTGAATGGACTTTCCATGCAATCATAGTGTATTATGGTGAAGAAGGTTAGTAGTACCGGCAGGACTTTTATCTTTGAGGAAGAATATCACAGTATGCATTGGGGGCCGTGTCGCCAAAGGCAACCACAGCTACACAGTGCTCTGCCTGCTCTCAAGGCTGTACCCCATTGCTTCTGATGAGCGGGGTGGGAAATCAATAAATATCCCATCAGAATCTGAGTCCACAGAGTCTACAATTTGTCCAATTATGGTTTCAGGGCTGGAAGATTCACTGGGTGGTGTGGAAGATATGCCTTTACTTAGGTCAGTCATTGTTGTTGTGGCCTCAGTTCCGTGTAGGGCTCCTGAGGAATGAAGGATGGATGGTGATGAAAGAGGTAAGTCCATGGCACTGGGTCCTGCTTGTACAATACCTGTGAATGAGACATTAGTGAATTATTCACGTCTGGGAGCATGGGCTGGTGTCGTGCATTGCTGCATCCACCACACTATGGATCCTGCATAGCACATCCAGGCAAACAAACATCCATCCCCACCTCTTAAAAGGACCCATCTATCTGTTGCAGCCAAGTGAAATGTTGGCTGTTCTCCAGCTACTGGGGTCCTCAACACTGAGGCACCAGCGTACTAATCATACCCAGAGAAACACGCCACATGGCCAAAATGTAAAGGCCAATGTTCCCTCACAGTGCAAGCGATACTTCTCACTTGAGTCTCCCAAAGCAAAGGCTTGTTTGAAACTCATTCCAGCAGTACCCAATGATTCTGTGAAGAGTTCTAGTACCAAAGACATTTAGACATTACTTTAGATCTCTGGTTACCATCCAAGTCTCTCAACCATATAAGACAGGACACACCATGACCCTAAGGAGTCAGACCTTCATTGTCCTGCAGATACCAGCACAGCCAAACATTTTTAAATGATTAGATATTTGTTTTAATAAGCAGTTGAAGAGGTATAGTGAATGAAGTGGTCAATAAGTGTGTATTCACCAACCACTCCTAAGACTTAATAAGCTCACCTGTGCTGTTAGTATCAGGTCAGTATTGTGTATTGTTAATGAACTCAGCTGCTCACAAGAATGTATCCACATACTGTGCACATAGTGATGGGACATAAAAAGCAAAATCAACTGTGTACCTTTAAAATGGGAGCCCACACACAGCCTGTTGGATGAATTGGACAATTCAGACCCTGAGGCCAAGTCAGCGTACGCTAGACCCTGTTCCTCCAGACATGATATGATCTCACAGGCGGAGTGGCGTCGAATTCCTCCACTGTTAAGCAAACTTGCATCCGGGTCATATTCAGCCACTGGGGTCAGCAGCAGTGGGATGTTGTAGCTTTTAGATCGAACTACCGGGTTTTTTGAGGGCTGATCTGAAGGTTTGGGCCAACACCACTGTAAGCGCTTATCTGAGAGACACATGATGGTGACAAAAGTGTTTTACCCTTTAAGCCAAAGCATTAGTCCTCAGTCAACTGCTTTGGTGTTTATGCACACATGGTCATACCCAGAATACAACAATTGGCATCAGTACCATCTCCAGAGTAAAGCCCGTGGGTACCCAAGTAAGGGGTGACCACCTTCTGAACCAGGGACTCCAACCGAAGGTACTCCTCATTCACACCGCGAGGCTCGTGGACCCCCTATGAACAGATGAGAGAGTATGAATTTAAACCTTTAATCACAACTGCAGGTGACTTTTGTTCTGAACTACATCTGTTATGGTGTGTTGAGCATTGTGGCTGAATAACAAACACTGCTAAACGAAAACATTCTCTCCTCTTTGCTGATGTAATCACTTCTACTAGTTAGCAGGGATTCTAGTTAGTTGATAGCTTCTCGGCTAGTGCAGCACCGGATGTTTACAGCCCCCGCAGCTGTAGGGATTTGATGTCAGTGTATGTATGTTCTCTACTCACGGACGTTGACTCAACAGACTCTCTAAAATTTTATAATCTGAACATTTCCCTAAGATAATGCTTTAACCCTCTAAAGCCCACATGCTGCTGGCAGGTTTGAAAGGTGCATTTAAAGGGGAAGGATAGGAAGAGGAGTAGCCAGTAAACCAGGAAACCAGCAGAGATCAGTATGTATGGTATTTAGATTTAGATTTGCAAATTGTTTATTTTTTGTTTTTTTTACTTTCACTTTTGATGCTATGTGTGCTTTTTACCCTGTGTGCTGCTATACAGTGCTGCTGGAACCTCAATTTCCCTGAGGGAGTCTTCCCAAGGGATTAATACAGTTCTGTCTAATCTAATCTAATCTCTAATCTAATCTAAAAAAATTACAGACATTTATTTATTGTAGCCACAAACTGTAAAAAACACATTTTAAAATTATCAGTGATCTTTAAACTGTGTGAACAGAATGCTTCCATGAGGAAAACTAACCAAATCTACGCTTAACAAAGTGACATTTAATCAATATAAATTTTATCCAAATCTCATTTTAAAATTGACTAAAATTAAACTGTTTGCTTCTTTAGAATCTGATTTAAAAAAATAAATGAATTTGCCAAAACAATTATATCATAGCCATAAACTGTAAAAACAGTTAGACTTTTACAGTTTCAATGACCCTTGAACTAGCTGTGAATTGTGTACTTCCATCATGAAAATGAATCAACTCTATGTTTAATACAGTAGCATTTTAAAAACATCATAATATTATACACATCTGGATTTAAAAATTCACCAAAAATAAATGGTTTTCTTAATCCAGATTCTGTAAAAAAAAAAAAAAAAAAAAAAGATCCTTTCCTCAGTGCAACTGTAAACTCTGAGTGACTCAGGAACAGTCACATGGTCTTCACGCTGGGGGAAAGAGCACAGCATGACAAGAATGGAAAGTTATGATGACAGAGAAAGAAGTACAGAAAAAGAAACATACTGACAGTAAACATGTACAGAATGTGGTGTCCCCATTTTTTCCCAATATCTGTAACATTTTAGAGCACGTAAAAATATGTTGTATCTGTAGATTCCATCTTTTTAAATTTTTTTGTAAAATAAATTTTAAAATGTTCTTTTTCTTCTTTGATGATTTATGGCATTGGAACTGTCTTTATAGCACACCAAAGACATTTTTGAGTTATATCTAATTCTATCCATGTCCACTGCAAAAACTGATATCTAAGAAAGTAAAAAAGGCTTGTTTAAAGAAAATTTGACTTATTATATGTCTTATTTTGGGAAAATATATCTCACTTTTTCTTAATAAGATTTTCCAGCTAATATCAAACTGTATTTGACCAGTAACAAGGAAAGGCAATGAACTTCAAGTCATCCAAGCAAAGGAACAAGATTGTTTTCCTTATTTTAAGACAGAGGCTAATCTTAAAATAAGAATTCTGTCTAGTTTTAAGGCACATTTGGATTATTCAGTGCCTAGACATTTAGCTTGTTTTGAGAATTTTAACAAAGTAAATTTTTCTTACCTCATTGGCAGATTTTTTTTGCTTAATACAAGACAGTTTGGCTAGATTTTGGATTATTTGTCTTATTTTGAGAGGGACAGTTTTTTGCCATGTCTGTGCTGTTTCTATGGAGGTGCAGGACTTGCAGGTGGAGTGAAAAACAAACCCACAGTGAGTAAAACTAGAACAGGAAGAAAAAAATGCCAGAAACTGCTTTGGGATAAAAGAATGAAGTGAACAAGTGAAAATAAAGTAAACATTGTGAGTCAGAAGACACGTCATCAATTCAGCCCATGTGCTCGCAGGCCTACCTGCAGAATGAGCAGCATTTGTGTAACAGATGGGGGCACACGGGCCCGTGGTCGAGACAGGGCGTCGTCTAACTTTACACTCAGGACGATAGTATTCCTGAAATGAAGCAGGGCGAGCTGGCGAACAGAGGGCTCCTTACCCTGAACAAACACACAAAATAGTTGAAGTTAGCAAGTGATGTCTTCTTCTTATTAAGACCATATATTTGAGGTTGTTGATCCCAATGGGAAAAGTAACCAAAAACCCAACCCGAGCAAGTGTTTGGTGATGGATGCTACCTGAACTGGATAGAAGATGGCCTGTAGCATAGACAGAACATCACAGAAGAAGTAGTCCCAGGTCTCTGCCAGTGAATCAAGTAACTTCTGACCTAAATCCAGAAATAAAGACCAAAGACACCAGACTTATTCATCAACACTAACCACGACAGAATATACGTGCATAACACCAGATGTACCTTCATAGAACCTTATTTTGTCTCGTAGTATGACCATTCCTTTGGTCAACAGCTGGTTCTGTGAGACACAGTGAGTAGATGCTGTTAAATATCAACCGCCACTGTACAGCTGGCTATCACCAAAGAATGTGTGTGATATATCAGTAAGTTTTATGTCTCTGCAAAAGATGTTTTCTGCAGCAATGTGCTCATCCTTACCCTATTTCATTCAATATTAAAGCTCATTCACCTGAAGGTATTCTGTGAAGAAAGACCCCAGCTCAGTCTTCAAAAGATGCCTGTGAACACAAATATGTGGCATCTGCTTCACTTTATGACTCAAACAAGACAATATAAAACAACGTCCATTCATACAGTACAGTACCTATAATTAAATGTGTCAGCGCAGATCGTGTGCAACCCACCTACTGACTAATTCAATGATGGACCAACTTAAAAAAGGATGAATTCAAAAAGTGTGTGTGTGTGGTAGTGGGGGGAGAAGCACCACTCTACAATCAGTGTGTGACATGCATATGAACGGGTGAATGTGAGGCAAGTGCTAGGCAGTGTAACTGTCTGCACCAGACGGAAAAGCTCCATATAAATACAGTTTTATTACCATTCACGTTATACGTTATCGCTGTATGGCTGTGAGATGTAGATGCTAAAAAGGGACTTAACATGTCGATGAAATGTCTTTGGTACGAGGTCTCTTTGGAGAATACTTTGGTACAACTCTAATGGCTTTGTGTCAAATGCCCAGTCACTTAGGGAGAATGAGATGAGGAGTATCTCTTCCATTCCCTCACATTCTCTATGGCCGTATGGTGCGTTTCTCTGGACATGATCCAGCATGCAGGTGTTGGGAAAGTGTAGGTACACGGACCCACAACAGGGGGCGCAAATGAACGGACAATGGAGTAGGTCAAATAACAACACTTTACTGTTGTGAATGTGCACAACAAATACAACAGATTACAACAATAGACAGGTGTCAATTCACAAAGGTGTCGTGTGGGCAGGCTCGAAGATAGGAGACGCCTGTCCAAAGCAGAACCGGAACCACACACGATTTCCTCCGCCACCAGACCCCGGGAATACTGGAGCCGCCAAGTCCCGAACTCCCAGGTGGCCACTGCCTCCGCGTGTCGGACCTGGTACTGCTGGCGAGGAACAAAAAGCAATTAAAGGAGGGCGCGTTTGCACCCAGGAATCCATACGGCAGGAAAAACTACCTCCACCTCTCGTTGGAAAAGTAGTCCACACTACAACGCACAAAGTCACAAAAATAGCACTGTCAATCAGTCAGCTGAGGTATGTTACCTTCCAGGTAGAACGATATCTCGGCAAAGAGGTGGAGACGTCGTCCTGCTGATATACTCCTGCCGATCAGATGATTGGTAACAGCTGTTGCAGGTGATGCGTGACAGCTGTCACCCTGGCTGCTCCTGTGAGGCGGCTGCGCCCTCTGGTTGCCTGGAGCCCGCACTCCAGACAGGGCGCCCTCTGGTGGTGGGCCAGCAGTACCTCCTCTTCTGGCGGCCCACACAACAGGCCCCCCCCCCTCAACGGGCGCCTCCTGGCGCCCGACCAGGCTTGTCCGGGTGGCGGCGGTAGAAATCGGCCAGGAGGGACGGGTCCAGGATGAAGCTCCTCTTCACCCAGGAGCGTTCTTCAGGTCCGTACCCCTCCCAGTCCACCAAATACTGGAAGCCCCGGCCCATCCTATGGACATCTAAGAGCCGGCGCACAGTCCAAGCCGGCTCGCCATCGATGATCCGGGCAGGAGGTGGTGCCGGACCGGGAGTACAGAGGGGTGAGGTGTGATGGGGCTTGATCCGGGACACGTGGAAAACGGGATGGATCCGCAGTGAGGCCGGAAGCTGAAGCCTCACTGCGGCTGGACTGATGACCTTGATGATCTTGAACGGACCGATATACCGGTCCTGCAGTTTAGGGGAGTCCACTTGAAGGGGTATGTCCTTAGTAGACAACCACACTGCCTGCCCTGGCCGGTACGTAGGGGCCGGGGTCCGCCGACGGTCTGCATGGGCCTTCGTCCTCATCCGGGCCCTGAGCAAGGCAGAACGGGCGGCACGCCACACCCGACGGCACTTCCGTAGGTGGGCCTGGACCGAGGGCACACCGACCTCTCCCTCAACCACCGGAAACAAAGGAGGTTGGTACCCCAGACACACCTCGAAAGGGGAGAGGCCGGTGGCTGACGACACCTGGCTGTTATGGGCATACTCGATCCAGGCCAGATGGGTACTCCAGGCCGCCGGGTGCGCGGCTGTCACGCAACGCAGGGCCTGCTCCACCTCCTGATTGGCCCGTTCTGCTTGCCCGTTGGTCTGGGGATGATACCCGGATGAGAGACTCACCGTGGCCCCCAGTTCCCGGCAGAAGCTCCTCCAGACTTGCGAGGAGAACTGGGGACCGCGATCGGAGACGATGTCTGTTGGGATCCCATGCAACCGGACGACGTGGTGGACCAGGAGGTCCGCTGTCTCCTGGGCCGTCGGGAGCTTCGGGAGGGCCACGAAGTGGGCCACCTTGGAGAATCGGTCCACTATCGTGAGGATGGTGGTGTTGCCCTGGGACGGCGGGAGGCCCGTGACAAAATCCAGGCCGATGTGGGACCAGGGGCGATGGGGCACGGGCAGCGGCTAGAGCAGTCCCGAAGCCCTGCGATGGTCAGCCTTGCCCCTGGCGCAGGTGGTGCAGGCCTGGATATAATCCCGGACGTCGGCCTCTAGGGACGCCCACCAGAAGCGCTGCCGGACAACTGCCACGGTTCTTCGCACCCCTGGATGACAGGAGAGCTTAGAGCCGTGACAGAAGTCCAGGACTGCAGCCCTAGCTTCTGGTGGGGACGTAGAGTCTGTTCTTCGGCCCAGTTCCGGGGTCCGGGCTTCGTGCCAGGGCCTCCCGGACGGTTCTCTCTACGTCCCAGGTGAGGGTGGCCACGATAGTGGACTCCGGGATGATGGGTTCCGGTGGATCCGACAACTCCGTTTTGACTTCATCTTCATGTACCCGGGACAAGGCATCCGATCTCTGGTTTTTGGTCCCGGGACGGTAGGTGATCCGGAAGTCAAAACGGCCGAAGAACAGTGACCAGCGGGCTTGCCTGGGGTTCAGCCGCTTGGCGGTCCTGATATACTCCAGGTTCCGGTGGTCAGTGAAAACCGTGAATGGCACGGACGTTCCCTCCAACAGATGTCTCCACTCTTCAAGAGCCTCTTTCACCGCAAGGAGTTCTCGATTGCCGACGTCATAGTTCCGTTCGGCCGGGGTCAACCTGCGGGAAAAATAGGCACACGGGTGAAGGACCTTATCGGTCTTCCCGCTCTGGGAAAGCACAGCTCCTATCCCTGAGTCCGAGGCGTCCACTTCAACCACTAACTGGCGACTAGGATTGGGCTGCACCAGAACGGGTGCAGATGAGAAGTGCCGTTTCAACTCCTTGAACGCGGCATCGCAACGATCCGACCAGGTGAAGGGGACTTTTGGTGAGGTCAGGGCTGTCAGGGGGCTAACTACCTGACTGTAGCCCTTAATGAACCTCCTGTAGAAATTAGCAAAGCCGAGGAACTGTTGCAGCTTCCTACGGCTAGTGGGTTGGGGCCAGTCTCTCACCGCCGCAACCTTGGCCGGATCAGGAGCGACGGAGTTGGGGGAGATGATAAACCCCAGGAAGGACAAAGATGTGCGGTGGAACTCACACTTCTCGCCCTTCACAAACAGCCGGTTCTCCAACAACCGCTGCAGGACCTGACGTACATGCCGGACATGAGTCTCAGGATCCGGAGAAAAGATGAGTATATCGTCTAGATATACGAAGACGAATCGGTGCAGGAAATCCCGCAAGACATCATTAACCAAAGCTTGGAACGTCGCGGGGGCGTTTGTGAGGCCGAACGGCATGACCAGGTACTCAAAGTGACCTAAGGGGGTGTTAAATGCTGTCTTCCACTCGTCTCCCTTCCGGATCCGAACCAGGTGATACGCATTTCTAAGATCTAGCTTAGTGAATATTCGGGCTCCATGCAGGGGCGTGAACACTGAATCCAACAGGGGCAACGGGTATCGATTACGAACCGTGATTTCGTTCAGTCCCCTATAATCAATGCATGGACGAAGTCCGCTGTCTTTTTTACCCACAAAAAAGAAACCTGCACCCATCGGGGAGGTGGAATTCCGGATCAACCCGGCGGCTAAAAAGTCCCGGATGTAGGTCTCCATTGATTCGCGCTCAGGTCGTGAGAGGTTGTACAGCCTGCTGGACGGGAACTCACCGCCTGGAACCAAATCAATGGCACAATCGTACGGACGGTGGGGGGGAAGGGTGAGCGCCAGATCCTTACTGAACACATCTACAAGGTCGTGGTACTCCACCGGCACCGTCCCTAGATTGGGCGGGACTCTGACCTCCTCCTTAGCCTGGGAACCGGGAGGAACCGAGGAACCTAAACATACCCGATGGCAGGTCTCGCTCCACTGAACCACTACCCCAGACGGCCAATCGATCCGGGGATTGTGTTTTAACATCCAGGGGAACCCTAAAATCACACGGGAGGTAGCAGGAGTCACAAAAAACTTGATCTCCTCCCGGTGATTTCCTGACACCACCAGAGTTACAGGTGGTGTCTTATGTGTGATTGGAGGGAGTAGGGAGCCATCTAGTGCCCGCACCTGCACAGGCGAGGTAAGCGCCACCAGAGGGAACCCTATCTCCCTGGCCCATCTGCTGTCTAACAGATTCCCTTCAGAGCCCGTGTCCACCAGTGCTGGGGCCTTCAGGGTTAAATCCTCATAAAGGATTGTAACTGGGAGTCGTGTGGCAATGTGGGTGTGTCCCACGTGAATGTCTCGGCCCACCCCTAGCCCAGTTTCTAGGGGCGGGCGTTGGTGTTTAACCGCTCGGGGCAGTCTCTTACCTGATGCTCTATCAAGCCACAAACAAAACACGCTCCGCGGGCCAGCCTCCTCTGTCTATCTGGTGCCCTAAATGTGGCCCTGCTCGTGTCCATAGCTTCGTCAGCAGGGGGAGCTGTAACCACACGAAGCGCAGGGGCCGTGGAGTGTGGGGAGGGCGGAACGCGGTTGGAACCGGAAGGGAGAGGGACGGCGCGTGCCCGGCCACGCCCTTCGTCTCATTCCCGACGGCGTTCTTCTAACCGATTGTCTAATCGTATGATGAGATCAATAAGCCCATCTAAATCCCGCGGTTCGTCCTTAGCCACCAGGTGCTCCTTTAGAACCAATGACAGTCCGTTTACAAAGGCGGCGCGGAGGGCAGTGCTATTCCAGCCGGACCTCACAGCCGCGATGCGGAAGTCGACTGCATAGGCAGCTGTGCTCCGGCGCCCCTGTCTCATTGACAGCAGCACGGCTGAAGCGGTCTCTCCTCTATTTGGGTGATCGAACACTGTTCTGAACTCCCTCACAAACCCATCATATGTCTGAAGGAGCCGTGAATTCTGCTCCCAGAGCGCTGTAGCCCAAGCGCATGCCTCACCGCGAAGCAGGTTTATTACATAAGCTATCTTGCTGGCATCAGTTGCGTACATGACAGGACGTTGTGCGAAGACGAGCGAACACTGCATAAGGAAGTCCGCGCATGTCTCCACACAACCTCCGTACGGCTCTGGAGGACTTATGTATGCTTCCGGGGAAGGTGGGGGGGGTCGTTGAACGACCTGTGGAACGTCACTGTTACGCACAGGGTCGACAGGAGGGAGAGCCGCAGCAGCGCCCTGAGGGCGCGCTTCCACCTGCGCGGCGAGAGCCTCCACCCTGCGGTTAAGGAGGACGTTCTGCTCGGTCATTAAATCCAACCGAGCTGTGAAAGCGGTGAGGATCCGCTGCTACTCACCGATCATTCCTCCTGCGGACGCCTGTGCGCCCTGTTCTTCCATTGGCCGTTCAACAGCCGGTTGACGCCCCTCGGGATCCATGACGCTGGCCGAGATATCCTGTTGGGAAAGTGTAGGTACACGGACCCACAACAGGGGGCGCAAATGAATGGACAATGGAGTAGGTCAAATAACAACACTTTACTGTTGTGAATGTGCACAACAAATACAACAGATTACAACAATAGACAGGTGTCAATTCACAAAGGTGTCGTGTGGGCAGGCTCGAAGATAGGAGACGCCTGTCCAAAGCAGAACCGGAACCACACACGATTTCCTCCGCCACCAGACCCCGGGAATACTGGAGCCGCCAAGTCCCGAACTCCCAGGTGGCCACTGCCTCCGCGTGTCGGACCTGGTACTGCTGGCGAGGAACAAAAAGCAATTAAAGGAGGGCGCGTTTGCACCCAGGAATCCGTACGGCAGGAAAAACTACCTCCACCTCTCGTTGGAAAAGTAGTCCACACTACAACGCACAAAGTCACAAAAATAGCACTGTCAATCAGTCAGCTGAGGTACGTTACCTTCCAGGTAGAACGATATCACGGCAAAGAGGTGGAGACGTCGTCCTGCTGATATACTCCTGCCGATCAGATGATTGGTAACAGCTGTTGCAGGTGATGCGTGACAGCTGTCACCCTGGCTGCTCCTGTGAGGCGGCTGCGCCCTCTGGTGCCTGGAGCCCGCACTCCAGACAGGGCGCCCTCTGGTGGTGGGCCAGCAGTACCTCCTCTTCTGGCGGCCCACACAACAGCAGGTGCCTCAGTGTTGAGGACCTCAGCAACTGGAGAAGATCAAGGGGATGCCAAAATGTCACCCGTTTGTGGCAGCTATAGTTACTTTCAAGGAGTGAGCATGGACTGGTGGTCGACTTGGGTGGTTGTTATCGAAGACCTGGGGCGGTTTTGTAGTGTGTTGGATGTCCTGATGCATTAGCACAATGGTCCCTGGCTTGAACTTATCTACAGAATTACTAGTCATATGATATTAATTGTGGTGTACAATTATTTACAAGACACAGCTTTCTGTAGGCTCAAATCGAACGCTTTGCCACAAACAGAAGTGTAACCACAGTAATGTCGAAAACAAACCAAAATCAGTCACCACTTACATTTCAATATCCACTGAGTCCAGAGAGCAGATCTTCAGGTCAAATGACTCAGAAACTCCTATTTTATATCTGCTCCAATTCAACGTTTTTCCTAAACATGACCAGAAATACTTACTTTGCCCTTTGACCACATATGTAAAGAATCACAGTTGAATACCTATCTATCAACTTATACCCAACCAGGTGGTGGTAATAGAGTTGAACTGCCACCCAAAAGACTGTGGTTCTACAACCCCTGGCAAAAATTATGGAATCACCGGCCTCGGAGGATGTTCATTCAGTTGTTTAATTTTGTAGAAAAAAAGCAGATCACAGACATGACACAAAACTAAAGTCATTTCAAATGGCAACTTTCTGGCTTTAAGAAACACTATAGGAAATCAAGAAAAAAAGATTGTGGCAGTCAATAACGGTTACTTTTTTAGACCAAGCAGAGGAAAAAAATATGGAATCACTCAATTCTGAGGAAAAATTATGGAATCACCCTGTAAATTTTCATCCCCAAAACTAACACCTGCATCATATCAGATCTGCTCGTTAGTCTGCATCTAAAAAGGAGTGAACACACCTTGGAGAGCTGTTGCACCAAGTGGACTGACATGAATCATGGCTCCAACACGAGAGATGACAATTGAAACAAAGGAGAGGATTATCAAACTCTTAAAAGAGAGTAAATCATCACGCAATGTTGCAAAAGATGTTGGTTGTTCACAGTCAGCTGTGTCTAAACTCAGGACCAAATACAAACATGGGAAGGTTGTTAAAGGCAAACATACTGGTAGACCAAGGAAGACATCAAAGCGTCAAGACAGAAAACTTAAAGCAATATGTCTCAAAAATCGAAAAATGTACAACACAACAAATGAGGAATGAATGGGAGGAAACTGGAGTCAACGTCTGTGACCGAACTGTAAGAAACCGCATAAAGGAAATGGGATTTACATACAGAAAAGCTAAATGAAAGCCATCATTAACACCTAAACAGAAAAAAAAAGGTTACAATGGGCTAAGGAAAAGCAACTGTGGACTGTGGATGACTGGATGAAAGTCATATTCAGTGATGAATCTCGAATCTGCATTGGGCAAGGTGATGATGCTGGAACTTTTGTTTGGTGCCGTTCCAATGAGATTTATAAAGATGACTGCCTGAAGAGAACATGTAAATTTCCACAGTCATTGATGATATGGGGCTGCATGTCAGGTAAAGGCACTGGGGAGATGGCTGTCATTACATCATCAATAAATGCACAAGTTTATGTTGATATTTTGGACAATTGAAAGGATGTTTGGGGATGATGAAATCATTTTTCAAGATGATAATGCATCTTGCCATAGAGCAAAAACTGCAAAAACATTCCTTGCAAAAAGACACATAGGGTCAATGTCAATGAGCAGATCTGATTTGATGCAGGTGTTAATTTGGGGGATGAAAATTTACAGGGTGATTCCATCATTTTTTCCTCAGAATTGAGTGATTCCATATTTTTTCCCTCTGCTTGGTCTAAAAAAGTAACCGTTACTGACTGCCACAATCTTTTTTTCTTGATTTCTTATAGTGTTTCTTAAAGCCAGAAAGTTGCCATTTGAAATGACTTTAGTTTTGTGTCATGTCTGTGATCTGCTTTTTTTCTACAAAATTAAACAACTGAATGAACATCCTCTGAGGCCGGTGATTCCATAATTTTTGCCAGGGGTTGTATTCCCACAGAAGCTACCTGTCTGTGTCCTTGGACAAGACATTTGGCCATGACATGGTGACTCAGTGGTTAGCACTCATGCCTCACAGGTTCGATTCCACTCACACACAGTTACTTTCTATGTGGAGTTTGCATGTTCTCCCCTGTGTCTGCGTTGGTTTCCTCCGGGCTATCCGCGTTCCTCCAACCATCAAAAACATGCTCATTAGGGTCTTCTCCTTTCTCTGCCTTGACCAAGGCAGCATCTCTACATCTGGAGCTGGTCCTGAGGTGCTGGACTGTGGCAGCCCACTGCTCCTAGTGGTTGGATTGTGTTTAACTTTAACTATGACGGGTTAAATATGTATATGGAACAACAATAAAGTCCCCTTTTCTTGTTCTTCACTTCATCTGCATTGTCCCAGTCTGCTCGGCTGTAAAGGGGTACTGCCGTTGGCTGAGGAAGTAATGTATGTTGGACTACTGTCACATCTGGTGTGTGTGTGTGGGGGGGTGTTATAGACATTCATCTGCTTCACATTACAGAATCCAGGAATAAGCAATACTCCTGTATTGTCAAGTGTGTTGGTAGCATCGCCCAAGCAGAGGGTCGCCCCTTTGAGTCTGGTCTGGTTGAGGTTTCTTCCTCAGATCAACAGAGGGAGTTTTTCCTTACCACTGTTGCCTGTGTGCTTGCTCTAGGGGTTAGTAAGGTTAGACGTTACTTGTGTGAAGCACCTTGAGGCAACTCTGTTGTGATTTGACGCAATATAAATGAAAATAAATTGAAATTACTTCCTCAATTTATAGTGTCATAATAGAGAAGGGAAATAGTTTTATCTTTTGGGAATAATTTTTAAATAATCAACTCATGACTGTATAACCAGTACAATAACCTGCTTCATGTGACGGCTTGCAATGAAGCAGGTCAGACACTGTAGGAAGATGTTGCCTGGTTTTGTTCCAATTCTGGGAAAATGTGTTTTGTTTTATCTATTCATAGTCAAAACACACTTAATATCATAGACTATAGGCCAATCACTGTGTCTCACGCAGGAAAGATGTGCATTCATGGGTTTCCTGAGCTGTAACAGAAACCAATGTGAACGGGCCTGGTTTAAAAAAGATAATGTGATATCTGGTTTGACCACATGACTCCCAGGCACCCCCCCCCCCCCCCCCCCCCCAACACCACCACCATCATCCCCAACACACACGTATGCAACTCATTCATAAGAAAACATTCGCTCAGCATGCACAGGCCAGCCTGTGTGTGTCCTAATTATAGCACAAAACGACGGTCTAAAATAAGGAATAACACACTTTCTGCAGCAGTCTAAACATACTTACCGGACGCCTTCATTGAGGATGTAGAGTTCATTATCTGGCAAACCCTTCTTCTGGAAGACGGCAATAACAGCATTGTGGATGCTGCAACATCAAACATGCCAAGCAGTCGTCACTGTAGTCTCATCATTTTCTCCAGCATTACTGTTTGTTTGAGTGGGTCATATGTACCTATTCCAGGTGGCATTAGCGCCTGCTCTCTTCTGCTTCTCCCCCCGGTCCTCTGGTGAACCTTTCTCACTCTTCCCCAGCTCACTGAGGCTGGGGGAGCTCATCAGTTTCAGCCTGTGCAGAGTCCTCATAAGGAAGGGAGAGAAACAGGAAACAAGCAGCGTGAGAAGACAGCCGGGACACAAACTGACACCGAAAGGCACTGGGAAGAAAAACAAGGAGACAGCTGGAGGGCAGAAGAGAACATAAGCAGTGTGAGTGTGAGAGTGCAGAGCGTGAAAACACAATGACAACACAAAGAGCGACTGGTGTCAGAGGAGAGAGAAGTAGGACAGAATGATGTATGGTGAAGCAGGGGTAGCCTGTTAAGAGCACGATGGTTGGAGCCGAAACTGAGAGGTGGCCCACGGTGTCGAAGCAGAGTGCAAACAATAGCACATGCACTGATGGGGCATGCTCTTCCTCCTTCTCTCTCCATTTCAGGACAATGCACGCATTGATGCTACCAAATATTTATGCAGAACACAGAGAGAGAGCTGCAGGATATGTAGACCCAAGCAGCTGGAACTTTGTTGTGCCTGTCACCGTAGAGCAGTGAGGTGCACGAAGCAGGAAACCGTGCAGCTTGTTGACAACAAACACATGGAGAGGAAACAGGGAAAAAACACAATAAAGAGCATATTGCTGTTCTGCTGCTTCTACACAACTGCAGCTGGTGACAAAGCTGGGAGGTACAACCGTTTGCACTATGGGGTTCAAACCTGCAACCTACTGTCTGCCTGTGTGGAGCACACATGTTGTGTCCATGTCTGCGCTGAGTTTTTTTTTTCCAAGATCCCTCCAAATGCACGCAGGTTTGACTTTTATGCTTAATATTCGCTTCCATTTCATCTGCATTTGTGTCCATTATGTGAATGCTTAGGGATATAGACGAGATGGAGCAATAACCCTGGAAAAGTGTGTGTGTATGTGTGTGTGTGTGTGGGGGGGGGGTGTTGCCAAAGGTCGAGTGAGATACAACCTTAAGGTAAAAACGCATGAAGAAGAGTGTTAATCGCAGAGCGCAGTAGTTGATGAGAGTTTTATGTATCTTCTGTTCAGTTTGCAAATTGGAAATATTCTAGAATTGGACCTGGACCATATCAGAATTCTGCTACTGTGCAAGACACCCAGAAATGTGCAAAGCCTTGGGCTGGTTGTGGAAGTTGTGTTCAAATTTTTAAACATCTTATATATTTTACAAAAATTAAACAGTAACCATTATCCTAATCATCACCCTAACCCATTTAATATTAAAAATATATACATATTGTAAGGTTGCTCCACAGCTGAGACACAGTGCCCTTCCAGAAAAAAAATATTAATATATAAATATTAGAGTTTGGCACAGTTTGCACACTGTGTCGCACATTGCAACTTCTTCCACCATCACCATATTTGGCGTCACAAATTTTCAAGATTCTCTGCAGTGCCCTCTAGTGGATGTTTTTCTAAACATCTGTGCCAACATAAAGGACATATGGAAGTATATGATTTACACCTTTGGAAACACACTGATACATCCATACATGTAAATGAAGCATAAATATGCCTTAACTGATGACTCTAAACTGACTGTAGGTGTGAGAATGGATGCACACTCGTGTGATCTTCAACGTTCCATGCACAAGAAAATGGAAGCTTATTTACAGCTTGAGGATCTGCTGATTTGCACTTTCTTTTTAATAGTTGTTTTTTGTTCTAGACTGTTTGGTCAGACAAGCACCAGTAGCCTTGGTGGCCACCAGACCAAGACAAAGATCATTTCAAGCTAAGTGTAACATGCAACCAGACCAGCTCCTAATTTCTATAATTCCCAACAGTACCAGAGACCTGTGTTCCAACAGGTGGAACACAAGTCTCTGGTACCATATATTACATAAGCAAGACAAACTTCTTATTTTGTTTTGTTTGTACTGATTAGTGCATCAGAGTCACCCAATGTTTAATTTGCTTTTCATTATCCATCCATCTATTTTCAAACCCTATAAGACTATACCCACGAAACACTGAGCACACAATAATAGAGATGCATTGATTTAGTGTATTCTCCCGTCCTGTGGGAGAAAACACGTAATTTAAGCTATTAATAAAGAAATTCAAGGGATTGTTGGTTTCGTTGAATCCCTGGCCCGTATGTCTTTTGATGCACTGATCAGGAATAGTGTTACTATTTGGTTGTTTTCAGTTTAAAGACAGTTTCATGTGACAGTTCAGTTACTGCATGCCCATATAAGGGCATGCAGTAACTCGCTGCGTTGTCTGTGTCTGTCTGTGACTGTTCGCGCCTGTAAATGTCCGGTGCTCCTATTAAATTATTTAAGATGAAAGTAGCTTGTGGACAAGCATACGTTACACTATTCTTCTTTGCTGACTGAGTCATCTTGTTGCTTCTGTTCCTGCATTGTTTATTTTTAGTTGCAAAGTGGAGTGTGGAGTTGCAACTCCACACAGAAAGGCCTTATTTTCATTGTGTAACCTTTGATTTGGAGACTTGCAACATGATAGCATGTATGTTTTTTGAGTAAAAGTGTTAACAAACAGGATAGGGTGGACTCATTCATCTACTCAACAAAAATATAAACGCAACACTTTTGGTTTTGCTCCCATTTTGTATGAGATGAACTCAAAGATCTAAAACTTTTTCCACATACACAATATCACCATTTCCCTCAAATATTGTTCACAAACCAGTCTAAATAGTGAGCACTTCTCCTTTGCTGAGATAATCCATCCCACCTCACAGGTGTGCCATATCAAGATGCTGATTAGACACCATGATTAGTGCACAGGTGTGCCTTAGACTGTCCACAATAAAAGGCCACTCTGAAAGGTGCAGTTTTGTTTCATGGGGGGGGGATACCAGTCAGTATCTGGTGTGACCACCATTTGCCTCATGCAGTGCAACACATCTCCTTTGCATCATCCGTGAAGAGAACACCTCTCCAACGTGCCAAACACCAGCGAATGTGAGCATTTGCCCACTCAAGTCGGTTACGACGACGAACTGGAGTCAGGTCGAGACCCCGATGAGGACGACGAGCATGCAGATGAGCTTCCCTGAGACGGTTTCTGACAGTTTGTGCAGAAATTCTTTGGTTATGCAAACCAATTGTTTCAGCAGCTGTCCGAGTGGCTGGTCTCAGACGATCTTGGAGGTGAACATGCTGGATATGGAGGTCCTGGGCTGGTGTGGTTACACGTGGTCTGCGTTTGTGAGGCTGGTTGGATGTACTGCCAAATTCTCTGAAACGCCTTTGGAGACGGCTTATGGTAGAGAAATGAACATTCAATACACGAGCAACAGCTCTGGTTGACATTCCTGCTGTCAGCATGCCAACTGCACGCTCCCTCAAATCTTGCGACATCTGTGGCATTGTGCTGTGATAAAACTGCAGCTTTCAGAGTGGCCTTTTATTGTGGGCATTCTAAGGCACACCTGTGCACTAATCATGGTGTCTAATCAGCATCTTGGTATGGCACACCTGTGAGGTGGGATGGATTATCTCAGCAAAGGAGAAGTGCTCACTATCACAGATTTAGACTGGTTTGTGAACAATATTTGAGGGAAATGGTGATATTGTGTAATTGGGAAAAGTTTTAGATCTTTGAGTTCATCTCATACAAAATGGGAGCAAAACCAAAAGTGTTGCGTTTATATTTTTGTTGAGTATATATATATCAACTCACTGCATTTTACAGGATACATGCCGAAGGTTTTCCAAAGCCCAGGAACAGAATAAGGAATTTGAAAATGCTCCCTTCAGTTTTAGGAAAGTATGATGGGTTGTTTCAATTCTGAAACATTGTAGACTAAATTCTTTGTTGAGTTGTCAATAAATAAATAAATAAATAAATAAAAATTTACAAAAAAGAAAAGAAGAACATAATTGTCTGGCTTCAATCAGAGTTACACAATAACATTTATGCCTCTTTTAAGATGAGATTCTCTGAGAGGGTGTTATGTGTCGGACGCAGCCAGGAGAACAGGGCTGTGTGTGTGAGTGAGAGTGAGAGAGAGAGAGAATGTGAGGCATCGCTGTAAAGTTCTTTGACCATGACAGTGCTACCTAAATGCAGTAATTTGCAAAAAATAAAATAAAAATATTTTATGGGTTCAAAACTGAATCATATACAATTTACAATAATGAAAACAAACATAATTGAAAAGCTGTAACCAGTTAAAGTTGGGCAATTTTGTTTAATAAATCACTATAAATGATTATTGTCAAAATAGCCAAAAATGATTTTTCTATTGCACATCTAATTAGTCCCGTAATAAATCATCTCACCTGTAATATTTACGACAAAGTAAACAACAACAATAATAATAATATAAAAAAGATTTCCAACGAGGGTTGGTGAAAGTAGATAATCAATAAACAAGAAAATAGTGTTCAAACCCACAGTCCAGAAAATGTGGTGACAGGACGGCACCACCAGACACCTGCTCACTCAGAAATGTGGAAAACTAATATGAATCAACACACAATCATATGTATGCGAGAGTATATGTATCTATATAAACTCAGAGGAGCACAATGAAAGATAACCAAACACCTCACTGCGAGATTGTTATCATCAGATCAACACTTTTTGCAGCAGAACTCAGTCCGCTAGAAAATCATTATTGGACAACAGATGATTTAGATTTTTATGAATCCCTCTGAATATTTGTCATGCATTGTCCTGGAGGCTGAATATTCAGGAATGTTATTTTCTGGAACTGATGCATACCTCCTGATTGGATGCTCGGCGCCACTGTCCATGTCTGGGCTTGGGGGAGGGGCTGAGAAGGTGGTGAAGTTGAGTGACAGAGGGCGTGGAGAGGGCCGAGAGGTCCGCCTCCGTCGGAGTCCATCAAGCATCTGTGAGGAAAAGACACAAGAACGATTCACTGAAAGAAATATGTCAACAACGCCACACAAGGTAAGTGATCAATCAGCCTGATTGATCAAAATGTCTGAGGCACCTACATCCATGTAACAAGATGAAACCAATAACGAACAGTAAAATTAAAGTGAACTTAAGAGTCAACAACGTGAAGTTGAGAAGAGATAATGCACATGAAATCCCACCCACCGCCCCGCTCAGAGCTTCCTCAGTCTGTCAGTGACAGTTTATTTCAACATGACGGGAGTTTTGCAAATCAGTGTTCCGCTGTAAACTTACTGTAACATCATTGATATGAGGGGAACAAGTTAAGAAAGAGATGTTACATATTTTCATATATATTTCTTACAAAATTTATGCAATTACTGTGTCATAATCAACTTAAAATGTGCAGTAAATGCAAAAATTATTTCTTTTTTTAACAGATTGGTGCAGTTTTTATTGTAGCAGAAGCAGAAGTTTTCCACCACCCATCCATAATGTTTGCAATTACACTGTAAACAAACCAAGTATGTGAGCAGATGTTTCACATATTTGGCTTTTTTTTTTTAGGTGGGGGTCTCCCAGTTTTTCCAAGTGATACGAGTGCACCAGCGACACCTTTGACACTGATTCATGCAAATTAATTCTCTGTGATTCCATAAATATATGAGTCCGTGTGGCTTTGATATTTGATCAATTCAAACTTAACCACCTCACTAACACCAACACATTTAATCCAGACGAGCCGCAAACAATTTGAATTAAAACAGTTATGACCTTGAATGTGACCTTTGAAGGTCAACTATGGTCAAAAGGTCATGTGACCAGTATTAAGGTGATATGTTGCTTCATATTAGTTTTTCATAATAACTACAGGCATATTCATAACCATTTCCTCAAAAACCCAAAAGCCCACCTCAAAAAAAAATGAGGTGGGCTTCATAGATAATTGGCAAAGCTTCTGGGGAAAACCTGGTCTTGTTAGGAGAGACGGCATCCATCCCACTTTAGATGGAGCAGCTCTCATTTCTAGAAATCTGGCCAATTTTCTTAAATCCTCCAAACCGTGACTATCCAGGGTTGGGACCAGGAAGCAGAGTTGTAGTCTTACACACCTCTCTGCAGCTTCTCTCCCCCTGCCATCCCCTCATTACCCCATCCCCGTAGAGACGGTGCCTGCTCCCAGACTACCAATAACCAGCAAAAATCTATTTAAGCATAAAAATTCAAAAAGAAAAAATAATATAGCACCTTCAACTGCACCACAGACTAAAACAGTTAAATGTGGTCTATTAAACATTAGGTCTCTCTCTTCTAAGTCCCTGTTGGTAAATGATATAATAATTGATCAACATATTGATTTATTCTGCCTTACAGAAACCTGGTTACAGCAGGATGAATATGTTAGTTTAAATGAGTCAACACCCCCGAGTCACACTAACTGTCAGAATGCTCGTAGCACGGGCCGAGGCGGAGGATTAGCAGCAATCTTCCATTCCAGCTTATTAATTAATCAAAAACCCAGACAGAGCTTTAATTCATTTGAAAGCTTGACTCTGAGTCTTGTCCATCCAAATTGGAAGTCCCAAAAACCAGTTTTATTTGTTATTATCTATCGTCCACCTGGTCGTTACTGTGAGTTTCTCTGTGAATTTTCAGACCTTTTGTCTGACTTAGTGCTTAGCTCAGATAAGATAATTATAGTGGGCGATTTTAACATCCACTCAGATGCTGAGAATGACAGCCTCAACACTGCATTTAATCTATTATTAGACTCTATTGGCTTTGCTCAAAAAGTAAATGAGTCCACCCACCACTTTAATCATATCTTAGATCTTGTTCTGACTTATGGTATGGAAATAGAAGACTTAACAGTATTCCCTGAAAACTCCCTTCTGTCTGATCATTTCTTAATAACATTTACATTTACTCTGATGGACTACCCAGCAGTGGGGAATAAGTTTCATTACACTAGAAGTCTTTCAGAAAGCGCTGTAACTAGGTTTAAGGATATGATTCCTTCTTTATGTTCTCTAATGCCATATACCAACACAGTGCAGAGTAGCTACCTAAACTCTGTAAGTGAGATAGAGTATCTCGTCCATAGTTTTACATCCTCATTGAAGACAACTTTGGATGCTGTAGCTCCTCTAAAAAAGAGAGCTTTCAATCAGAAGTGCCTGACTCCATGGTATAACTCACAAACTCGTAGCTTAAAGCAGATAACCCGTAAGTTGGAGAGGAAATGGCGTCTCACTAATTTAGAAGATCTTCACTTAGCCTGGAAAAAGAGTCTGTTGCTCTATAAAAAAGCCCTCCGTAAAGCTAGGACATCTTTCTACTCATCACTAATTGAAGAAAATAAGAACAACCCCAGGTTTCTTTTCAGCACTGTAGCCAGGCTGACAAAGAGTCAGAGCTCTATTGAGCTGAGTATTCCATTAACTTTAACTAGTAATGACTTCATGACTTTCTTTGCTAACAAAATTTTAACTATTAGAGAAAAAATTACTCATAACCATCCCAAAGACGTATCGTTATCTTTGGCTGCTTTCAGTGATGCCGGTATTTGGTTAGACTCTTTCTCTCCGATTGTTCTGTCTGAGTTATTTTCATTAGTTACTTCATCCAAACCATCAACATGTTTATTAGACCCCATTCCTACCAGGCTGCTCAAGGAAGCCCTACCATTATTTAATGCTTCGATCTTAAATATGATCAATCTATCTTTGTTAGTTGGCTATGTACCACAGGCTTTTAAGGTGGCAGTAATTAAACCATTACTTAAAAAGCCATCACTTGACCCAGCTATCTTAGCTAATTATAGGCCAATCTCCAACCTTCCTTTTCTCTCAAAAATTCTTGAAAGGGTAGTTGTAAAACAGCTAACTGATCATCTGCAGAGGAATGGTCTATTTGAAGAGTTTCAGTCAGGTTTTAGAATTCATCATAGTACAGAAACAGCATTAGTGAAGGTTACAAATGATCTTCTTATGGCCTCCGACAGTGGACTCATCTCTGTGCTTGTTCTGTTAGACCTCAGTGCTGCTTTTGATACTGTTGACCATAAAATTTTATTACAGAGATTAGAGCATGCCATAGGTATTAAAGGCACTGCGCTGTGGTGGTTTGAATCATATTTGTCTAATAGATTACAATTTGTTCATGTAAATGGGGAATCTTCTTCACAGACTAAAGTTAATTATGGAGTTCCACAAGGTTCTGTGCTAGGACCAATTTTATTCACTTTATACATGCTTCCCTTAGGCAGTATTATTAGACGGTATTGCTTAAATTTTCATTGTTACGCAGATGATACCCAGCTTTATCTATCCATGAAGCCAGAGGACACACACCAATTAGCTAAACTGCAGGACTGTCTTACAGACATAAAGACATGGATGACCTCTAATTTCCTGCTTTTAAACTCAGATAAAACTGAAGTTATTGTACTTGGCCCCACAAATCTTAGAAACATGGTGTCTAACCAGATCCTTACTCTGGATGGCATTACCCTGACCTCTAGTAATACTGTGAGAAATCTTGGAGTCATTTTTGATCAGGATATGTCATTCAAAGCGCATATTAAACAAATATGTAGGACTGCTTTTTTGCATTTACGCAATATCTCTAAAATCAGAAAGGTCTTGTCTCAGAGTGATGCTGAAAAACTAATTCATGCATTTATTTCCTCTAGGCTGGACTATTGTAATTCATTATTATCAGGTTGTCCTAAAAGTTCCCTAAAAAGCCTTCAGTTAATTCAAAATGCTGCAGCTAGAGTACTGACGGGGACTAGAAGGAGAGAGCATACCTCACCCATATTGGCCTCTCTTCATTGGCTTCCTGTTAATTCTAGAATAGAATTTAAAATTCTTCTTCTTACTTATAAGGTTTTGAATAATCAGGTCCCATCTTATCTTAGGGACCTCGTAGTACCATATCACCCCAATAGAGCGCTTCGCTCTCAGACTGCAGGCTTACTTGTAGTTCCTAGGGTTTGTAAGAGTAGAATGGGAGGCAGAGCCTTCAGCTTTCAGGCTCCTCTCCTGTGGAACCAGCTCCCAATTCAGATCAGGGAGACAGACACCCTCTCTACTTTTAAGATTAGGCTTAAAACTTTCCTTTTTGCTAAAGCTTATAGTTAGGGCTGGATCAGGTGACCCTGAACCATCCCTTAGTTATGCTGCTACAGACGTAGACTGCTGGGGGGTTCCCATGATGCACTGTTTCTTTCTCTTTCTGCTCTGTATGCACCACTCTGCATTTAATCATTAGTGATCGATCTCTGCTCCCCTCCACAGCATGTCGTTTTCCTGGTTCTCTCCCTCAGCCCCAACCAGTCCCAGCAGAAGACTGCCCCTCCCTGAGCCTGGTTCTGCTGGAGGTTTCTTCCTGTTAAAAGGGAGTTTTTCCTTCCCACTGTAGCCAAGTGCTTGCTCACAGGGGGTCGTTTTGACCGCTGGGGTTTTACATAATTATTGTATGGCCTTGCCTTACAATATAAAGCGCCTTGGGGCAACTGTTTGTTGTGATTTGGCGCTATATAAAAAAATTGATTGATTGATTGATTGAAATAGCCATTCTAAATGAGCTTGACCTGTCAAGGTTGCAAAGGTCAAAGGTCACCGACCAATATAAAGGTGATATATGACAGCATACTAGTGTCCAGTAGTATCCAAATGTGCATTTATAGCCACTTTCTCAAAAAAAAAAAGCCTTTCAAAATGAGCTTTACATTTCAAGGTCACCAAAGGTTATGTGACCGATAGAAGGATGATATGTGACTTCATATTAATGTTAGTAGTAACAATAAGTATATTTTTTTACCCACAGGTGTATTTATATCCATTTCCCCAAAATATCTATTCTAAATTAGCTTGACCTTTCATGGTCACCCAAGGTCAAAGGTGATGTAACGAATAGAAAGGCAACATATGTCTAGCATTCGAGGACTTCAATTGGTACAGAATGCTGCTGCCAGACTTTTGACACAAAGTAGAAGGTTTGACCACATTACTCCCATTCTGGCATCCCTTCATTGGCTACCGGTTTCTGCCAGATCGGATTTTAAAGTTTTATTGTTCATTTACAAAATTGTTCACGGACTGGCACCTTCCTACCTGGAGGATTTGGTTAAGCCCTACGTACCTGCGCGGCCCTTGCGTTTGCAGGGCGCAGGACTTCTGTGTGTTCTGAGGATGAACAAGAAGTCTGTGGGGTGTAGAGCCTTCTCCTACCGTGGTCTGACTCTTTGGAACGATCTACCTGCTGTTATTAGGCAGTCTGACACGGTGGAGACTTTCAAATCAAGACTGAAGACCCACTTTTTTAGACTGTCTTATCATTAATTTAATTTGTTTTTGTGTTTGCTTTGTAATTTCTTTTTATTCTACTTTGTTTTTATCTTTTTATTGTGCTTTTCTTGCTTTTAATTTTGATTTTAAATTAATTTGTGTTGTTATTAATTGTGTGAAGCGCTTTGGTGCGACTTTGTTGTGAGTTGGCGCTATATAAATTAATAAATTGAAATTGAAATACGACTTCATATACTAAATGTTTAATTATATATTTACTCAGTTCCTTGAAGTAGCCATTCTGAATAATTATTTATAAGCATTACACCAATAATTTGACATTGTCCTGCAACCAACTCATTTTTGCTATTCACACGGTGTGAAATTTGAGCAAAAATGAGCCACTGTTATGCACAATGTGCATTCTTGTGCGCAGTGTACCCGCTTTGTGAACCCACTTCTGTAAGGCACGTCTGACTGTTGCGCTCCTTAAATACCACGAACAGTGTTGGGCGTTAGAGCACACCTGCTCCTTCAGTCAGTATCAGAATGTTAACAGGTTCCAAACCTGTTTTGTACTTTGTGGGTGAGATGACACATTTGTTTAAATGTGGAATACTGTATTTGGAGCCTTTAAAAGGCAACATGCGCACGCATATGCACCGCCACAAGTCTGGATTTTCATTTCCCATGTTTTTCATTTAGTCGTGATGCAATCATAAGAAAAAAAAAACATGGATTTATGTCTTTCTGTGTTCAATTACGCCTGGAAAATGTTCCCCAGCAGCCATGTTTCCTTTGTAGTAAGACATCACACGGTGTGTTTGGGTGTCTCCCCGTAGAAACACACTGCACACAGGCCTTCTGCAGCGCCACCAGCTGGTTAGAGCGCAGAACGGCAGTCTGAGATGCCGCTTCACACAACAGTAAAAGCTTCATTTCACTGCCAAGCTGCATGGAAGTGATAAAACACGAGTCGTCTTTCAGTCACGAGGCGTGTCCTGTAAGAGGGAGAGTCCGTGATCGTGTCATTTCCCGACACGCCACGCACGTCTGTCTGGGTATTTCTCCTTTTGTTCGCCTCCTCCTCTCTGTCTCTGTCTCTCTTTCTGTCTCTCAGACCGTCAACGATCCACTTTCCTGTTTCCACTCTATCCCACCATCGCGTTATTTTTCCACACCAGACATGCACGCAACCGACGCCGTTTATCCGACAGGTAGAACCGCAGCCTGCCGCACGTACGTGAACGGTTTTTGTCTCCCCCTCCCAACCTGTGCGCATTATGATCTGTGTAAACATCAGTGTGTTTATCATCGCGGAGATACAGTGTGAAACTCTACCTGTGCGCGTGCACTTACCGTTCCTGCGCTCCCGCGGGGATCGAACACTCGTTCAGTACGGATCGAGGTATTTACCGTCCGGTGCTCATCGGCCGCCAGCCGGCGCACCCACGCGGGGCATCAGTGTGCAGCACGTGAAGCTGCGGAGCGACACTTCATTCATGAAGCTCCGCCGCTTTGTTTTGACGAGATGAACCTGGAGGCGCGAGCGCGCGCGCTGCCGAACTGGAGGTGGAGGGGCGCACGTCCACGCGCTCCACGTGCACACACTCATTTTGCAAATGGAAAAATGCGGGTTTTTTTTAAAGGGTTGTGTCCACGTGAAATTTGTATAAATATTATTTACAGTATACAGTCTATATGGAAATGTATTTGTTTGGTCTACAAACCCCTGATGTGTACTGAGATGTTGAAGAATCAAATGACTACTTTTTATTTTGGCAGTAAAATGACATATAAAATATAAAAACTATTTATTACATTGATATTAATAAGTATTAATGAATTTATTCATAGCACTTTACGTAGAAAAAAATTACAGTGAGCTTACATAATATTTACAGTAGAAAAGATTTAAGATTTGCCTTCAAACATTCAGCTGAAGTGGATTTTCTAATATCAAGAGTGATCAAGGAAAACACAAAAAAGTGTCCAAGAATTTCCACTGTAGCCCTCAAGGATGAACAGTTTAAATAAGATGGATAGAAACGGACAAAATAATCACACAAAAATTGGAAGGTTTATACGTATCTCACAGCTGACTTTGTAAAACCAGGATCCCCCATAAGAGTGAGAAGACTTGGCCAAGATAGAAATGAAGAGCTGTATGATACTGTGGTCTGGAGGGCCAAGCACCACTTCCAGCACTGACCCCAATCTATGTAGTTTAGCACAGTGGGGTGCTTTGCCATCTGTCTTTTTTGTGCATAATCTCCTATTCCTATAGACCGTGATGGAAATAAAAGAGTCTCGTAAAACACACCCACAATTATTATTTTTTATTTTAAAAAAATGCAAAGAAATATTACAGAATAGTCAAGAAAAGGAAAATTGCATTGTATAATATTTTTTTTTTCTTACTGGACAAGGCATATAGTAACTTTGAAAGTAAAAGGTCATTATAATAATAATAATAATAATAATAATAATAATAATAGGTATAGCAGGTTGTCCATTAACTGAAGGAATAGTGAATTTGAGCCTCTTTTGCTGCTGAGCATCAGTCTCTTACAGCAAGACACTGAAATCACAAACTCCTCAACCTTCAAACTCACTGATACTACACAAAGATAGTATTAAGCAAATGTAATGATATTCATCAATGAACAAAACAAATAAAATGAAATAAATTCGATAAATTTCTGTGATCAATAAATGATAATCCACATTACCTAGTCATCAAAGCTGAACCCACACTGACAGAATGAGGAACAAGTGACTTCCATCCTCCATGAAAATGACACTAAAATCATCCATTAAATTTAGAACGTTGTTCTGTGTATATTGTTTTGTCTGGGCAGCAGCTGATTTTCTGATTACCTTGAAGGCAGCATAAGCTCCGCCTCCGATGTCCGAGCGGGAAGTTCATTCGCGTTTGCTAATATGTTTCAAAGTTAAAAATTTTCGGTGAATTGTTTGCCAAGATTTTATATTTATACTTTCTTTTGTTTGTTTGCGGGTTTTACTTGGTGAGTTATGTGATTATATCCAGCATTCTGTAGTCTTTTTAAATTGTGATATTAGCTGGCTAAAGCTAGCATGACATTGTTTCGTGTTTCAAACAGCTATTTGTTAACTGGACTGTATATATGTCACTTTATTTTAGGGACTAACAGACACCTCTGCGACTATGTCCGGTGATTTTGAAGAGAAAAACTCTGCGCCTAAGAGTTTTGGACAGGTAGGAGGAGACACTTTAGTCCTCGTGCTGCCTTCCAGACAAAGTAGGATGTTGGAATCTTCCAGATTAACATAACTAACATCTTCCAGACGCCATCTGTTTAAAAAAAAAAAAAGAAAAAAAAAAGAGAAAAAGGCGAGCATAACTATTTGTACATTAACGATGTTCTAGCCTATATTGGGTCATTGCCCACTTTATTAGCTAGGTAGGTCTAATAAAGACCTACCTTTTTTCATTTGTTTCATTTTGTTTCATAAATTGTCAGTTGAGTGTCCAAACTATCAATAAATAGCCAGCTGCAGAAGTCTTAATAAATGTTTGCACTTTTTAATTTCACTTTCATGCAGGAAGATATTATTTGCTGTTGCCTGATTAATTATATTGATGCTGTGTTCATGGGATGTTGTAAAGCCGGTGTTACACAGTGAGATGACCGCCTCCCCCCCCACCGCCAGATTTGTATATTCGCTATCTGCACATGTGAAAAAAATGGGAAGTTTGCTCTGTACTGAGTTCCCCTTTTCTGTGTGTGGAAAGGACTGAGAGCTGGAGAAAAATAACCCACCTCTAAACCTGATTTTCCACAAACAGAAAGGGTAAACTCAGTACAGAACAATCTTCCCGTTTTTCACGGACATAAGATCAGAATTTATTCACATTAAACCTGATTTTGGTCTGCACACAGAAAGGGTGAACTCTGTGCAGAACAATCTACCTGTTTTTTTTGTTTGTTTGTTTTTTTTTTTGTGCATGCGCAGAAAGCAAATATACAAATCTCATAGGTTGGTAACCTCAGTCCGTGACATTGGACTATACGAGCTCCGATTGAACAAGTGACTATTTGAATGTGTGGCTGAGTTAGATTTTTTTTTTTTTTTCCTCAGAAACTTGGGTGGAAATTTATTGCTCTGGTTGATCAAACTTGACATCATAAGAACCACAATCACGGCATCTGCAGTCATGACTTTTGAGACAGTAATATTACAAAAAACATTTAATTATTTTTAACAAATTATTTTTTCTGACATGTTTTTGTTTTTTATATTTTAGTGAAGTTATGAGCATTGTAGTTTTTGAAAAACAAAAAAAAACTGTAGTAATTGATAGGTCACTGAGTCCAGAGTGCAAATAGAAATTCACTCATCTGACCCATTTGCCATCTTGTTTGCCCACAGCAAGTAGCTGTATTAATTTGTTTAGGTGTTCTTTGTCAAGACAACAACAAAACTCAAATATGTTTCAACATTCCTGTTGTTTTCTGAGTTCATCAAGTGTACATGTGCTTTTCGCAACTTGGAAGTTTCAGTCTTGGGTTTTCGGAGTTTACCGTCGTCATGAAAGCGTGCTCACAAGCGCTGCCATCCTGTGTTGGTTGATGGTAATCCTCGGGCATGAGGAGAGGCAGTATTCCATGGTGGAGAATTCTGAAAATTGTTAAAACATATCAGAATTCCGTTACTGTGTAAGACTTCTGGAAGTGTGCGAAGTGGTTGCACAAATACAAAGTATTGTTCAAATTACCAGACTTGTATACATGTAATATGTAATATATTAATTAATATTACATGTAGCATGTAATATTAATCCTATCAGTGTTAGGTTTTGGCACCGTTCATCCTTGACCCAAAATTTCATAAGCATACCAAATGGTAAATGTCAGCTCTCCACACTTTGTGCCTGATCAAAATTGCATGCACGCACAGCTTTTTGTCTTTTCTGCAATCTGCTGTAAACAGGGGCTTTTAATTTGATAAACAGATGGTGGAGGAAGTCATTAAAAGCAGTACACTTTTCTCTCATGGTACCAACATGATGCCTTACTCACTCATAGTAACAGCAACATAACACCTAGCTAAACTGACTAAACCAACTGAACTACAAAAACAATAAATCAATAACACTAACAACACTGTTAAACTAACATGAAGCACAATAACATTTAAAACCTCAAAACCTGAACTCCCATGGTGCTTTGCAGCACAATGTCCATTGTTTACTGGTTAGCTAAAATCATTAATTTCTCATAAAATATTAGTCCTGTCAACTTTCTGCTTTTGCAGCATTCAACCTTGATCCAAAACACATAGGCATACCAAACAGCAAACATCAGCTCTCCTCGGTTTCGCCATGATCGAAGCCATACCCACGCACGCAGACAGAGGCCACTTGACTTAATATGGATACATACACACACATTTAATTAAGGCCTGTACATGCGGTCAGGCCCATGGTACCAGCACTTATCCTGATTCTGTAGCATGAAGTGAACCTTAAATGATACAAATGTACAGCTGGGTGGACTGGGACAATTCAGATATCAGTGCATCTTAGAGAAATTAAACCCAAACACAAAGTCACTTGCAAGGTTGCTAGGCAGCTGAGACATCATCTTAGATCCTTGTTTGTAATCCTGAAGTGCACAACGCCCGTCCAAAAACAGTGTTCACTCCTGGGAATGCACAGTGTTATACATTTGTCTATCTTTGCTTATTGAGATGAACACGCATCACATATCATCTAGGGCTCCGCCGCGTCCAGTTACACATGCACAGTGTGCCAGATGTGCTTGTAGCACATCCTGGTTGTTCATTTATCCTGGTGGCAATGTTTTATCCAGATCAACTTAAAAGTTGGGGATAACAAAAGTCAACAGCAAGTGCAGTAAACAAACAAAAAACAAATTAAAAATAAAACAAGACAGGGGCACAATGGATTCAAGCTCTGCACCTTTTGGTTAAAAGACAGCCATCAATCTGCTAAGTTAAAACTGCATATCTGCATGACACAATGCATGTAAATCATAAATTGCTGGAGGTGGAGCTACACTTGACTGAGTGCAAGACACTTCCTGCTGAATAAACTCAGAGTGATGAGTCTTTGTGAACTCCGGTTAGAGGAGTTTTTCGGGGTCAGTAAACAGTCTTCCTGTCGGAGTCCTGACTTCAAATGCTCTTCCGAAGTACTTTTTTGAGTAAGGCTTCTAAATTTTCATACTTTGAGTTTCAGGGAACACATCATGAAATACTGCTGTCAGACTCCATGAAGTGTGCAGTGAGTTGATGAAATACGTAATGTAAAACACGGCTCCCATCTCACCGTTCTACAGACCGCAAAGTCATGAAATAATCCACGTTTCGTTGTGATACATACTGTATGTTTCAAACCAGGTATCAAATTGTGTACACCAGGTGCTGTATTGGTCCTTCAAGAGTCACTCATGGTTTATTGGTAAGAGGGGGGGATCTACCATCCTGCCATCTCTGTAGAATGTCTGTTAATTTTCTTGTCTTGCTCTTAACAGCAGTAGGACAAAAGTGTTGTTCCCCCTGTATTTCGCACTGGATCGACTGATACAGAATTTTTAAAACCGTTATAGATTTTGATATTTGACTACGCAGAGATGGACTCAAATCCTGCAGTGCCAGGCGTGTCCCCATGCTTAAGCCAGTACGTGTCCAGGCCCGTATGAAGTTTGCCAGAGAGTGCATGGATGATCCAGAACAGGATTGGGAGAATATCATGTGGTCAGATGAAACCAAAATAGAACTTTTTAGTACAAACTCAACTAGTCATGTTTGGAGGAAGACGAATGCTGAGTTGCATTCCAAGAACACCATATCTACTGTGAAGCATGGGGGTGGAAACATCATGCTTTGGGGCTGTTTTTCTGCAAATGGTACAGGGCGACTGATCTTTGTTAAGGGAAGAATGAACGGGGCCATGTATCGTGAGATTTTAAACCAAAACCTCCTTCCATCAGTGAGAGCATTGAAGATGAAACGTGGCTGGGTCTTCCAGCATGACAGTAATCCTAAACACACCGCTCGGGCAACAAAGGAGTGGCTCCGTAAAAAGCGTTTCAAGGTCCTGGTGTGGCCTAGCCAGTCTCCAGACCTCAACCCCATAGAAAATTTGTGGAGGGAGCTGAAAGTCCATGTTGCCAAGTGACAGCCCCAAAACATCACTGCTCTAGAGGAGATCTGCATGGAGGAATGGGCCAAAATACCAGCTACAGTGTGTGCAAACCTGGTGAAGACATCTTTCTACTCAAATCTACCTGTTTTTTTTGTTTGTTTGTTTTTTTTTTGTGCATGCGCAGAAAGCAAATATACAAATCTCATAGGTTGGTAACCTCAGTCCGTGACATTGGACTATACGAGCTCCGATTGAACAAGTGACTATTTGAATGTGTGGCTGAGTTAGATTTTTTTTTTTTTTCCTCAGAAACTTGGGTGGAAATTTATTGCTCTGGTTGATCAAACTTGACATCATAAGAACCACAATCACGGCATCTGCAGTCATGACTTTTGAGACAGTAATATTACAAAAAACATTTAATTATTTTTAACAAATTATTTTTTCTGACATGTTTTTGTTTTTTATATTTTAGTGAAGTTATGAGCATTGTAGTTTTTGAAAAAAAAAAAAAAACTAGTAATTGATAGGTCACTGAGTCCAGAGTGCAAATAGAAATTCACTCATCTGACCCATTTGCCATCTTGTTTGCCCACAGCAAGTAGCTGTATTAATTTGTTTAGGTGTTCTTTGTCAAGACAACAACAAAACTCAAATATGTTTCAACATTCCTGTTGTTTTCTGAGTTCATCAAGTGTACATGTGCTTTTCGCAACTTGGAAGTTTCAGTCTTGGGTTTTCGGAGTTTACCGTCGTCATGAAAGCGTGCTCACAAGCGCTGCCATCCTGTGTTGGTTGATGGTAATCCTCGGGCATGAGGAGAGGCAGTATTCCATGGTGGAGAATTCTGAAAATTGTTAAAACATATCAGAATTCCGTTACTGTGTAAGACTTCTGGAAGTGTGCGAAGTGGTTGCACAAATACAAAGTATTGTTCAAATTACCAGACTTGTATACATGTAATATGTAATATATTAATTAATATTACATGTAGCATGTAATATTAATCCTATCAGTGTTAGGTTTTGGCACCGTTCATCCTTGACCCAAAATTTCATAAGCATACCAAATGGTAAATGTCAGCTCTCCACACTTTGTGCCTGATCAAAATTGCATGCACGCACAGCTTTTTGTCTTTTCTGCAATCTGCTGTAAACAGGGGCTTTTAATTTGATAAACAGATGGTGGAGGAAGTCATTAAAAGCAGTACACTTTTCTCTCATGGTACCAACATGATGCCTTACTCACTCATAGTAACAGCAACATAACACCTAGCTAAACTGACTAAACCAACTGAACTACAAAAACAATAAATCAATAACACTAACAACACTGTTAAACTAACATGAAGCACAATAACATTTAAAACCTCAAAACCTGAACTCCCATGGTGCTTTGCAGCACAATGTCCATTGTTTACTGGTTAGCTAAAATCACTAATTTCTCATAAAATATTAGTCCTGTCAACTTTCTGCTTTTGCAGCATTCAACCTTGATCCAAAACACATAGGCATACCAAACAGCAAACATCAGCTCTCCTCGGTTTCGCCATGATCGAAGCCATACCCACGCACGCAGACAGAGGCCACTTGACTTAATATGGATACATACACACACATTTAATTAAGGCCTGTACATGCGGTCAGGCCCATGGTACCAGCACTTATCCTGATTCTGTAGCATGAAGTGAACCTTAAATGATACAAATGTACAGCTGGGTGGACTGGGACAATTCAGATATCAGTGCATCTTAGAGAAATTAAACCCAAACACAAAGTCACTTGCAAGGTTGCTAGGCAGCTGAGACATCATCTTAGATCCTTGTTTGTAATCCTGAAGTGCACAACGCCCGTCCAAAAACAGTGTTCACTCCTGGGAATGCACAGTGTTATACATTTGTCTATCTTTGCTTATTGAGATGAACACGCATCACATATCATCTAGGGCTCCGCCGCGTCCAGTTACACATGCACAGTGTGCCAGATGTGCTTGTAGCACATCCTGGTTGTTCATTTATCCTGGTGGCAATGTTTTATCCAGATCAACTTAAAAGTTGGGGATAACAAAAGTCAGCAGCAAGTGCAGTAAACAAACAAAAAACAAATTAAAAATAAAACAAGACAGGGGCACAATGGATTCAAGCTCTGCACCTTTTGGTTAAAAGACAGCCATCAATCTGCTAAGTTAAAACTGCATATCTGCATGACACAATGCATGTAAATCATAAATTGCTGGAGGTGGAGCTACACTTGACTGAATGCAAGACACTTCCTGCTGAATAAACTCAGAGTGATGAGTCTTTGTGAACTCCGGTTAGAGGAGTTTTTCGGGGTCAGTAAACAGTCTTCCTGTCGGAGTCCTGACTTCAAATGCTCTTCCGAAGTACTTTTTTGAGTAAGGCTTCTAAATTTTCATACTTTGAGTTTCAGGGAACACATCATGAAATACTGCTGTCAGACTCCATGAAGTGTGCAGTGAGTTGATGAAATACGTCATGTAAAACACGGCTCCCATCTCACCGTTCTACAGACCGCAAAGTCATGAAATAATCCACGTTTCGTTGTGATACATACTGTATGTTTCAAACCAGGTATCAAATTGTGTACACCAGGTGCTGTATTGGTCCTTCAAGAGTCACTCATGGTTTATTGGTAAGAGGGGGGGATCTACCATCCTGCCATCTCTGTAGAATGTCTGTTAATTTTCTTGTCTTGCTCTTAACAGCAGTAGGACAAAAGTGTTGTTCCCCCTGTATTTCGCACTGGATCGACTGATTCAGAATTTTTAAAACCGTTATAGATTTTGATATTTGATGTTTCTAAAATCCAATGTCCCAATACATCGACGGATATTCTTTTTCCTCAGAAATGCATTAACAAAGATTTCCCCAAACATTTATTTTGTGTAGTTTTTGTAATGAGTCCTAACTAAGATAACATGAAATAATGCTGTTTGAAATTAAAAGCTTGTTTTATTGACACAGTGATTCGTGTTTCAAAAGGGTGGTACAGGCTAATGGCCAAAGCTGGTGTAATAATCTTTTCCGTCTTGACTTCACCTTGTTACACAAACATCTAATACTAAAGTATTATTAACCGACTGTGAGGGTGAGATGGAAACGATTTATCTGCTGTGGCGACCCCTAACGGGAACAGCCGAAAGACAAAGAAGAAGAAGAGGTCTGTATGGGGAAATATCAAACCAACGTGTGAAGTATGGCGAGGTCCGTGCGAAAAACACGGAGGTCTAATATCCCTGTACAGACCGAGCAAGTAATATATGTATATATGTGTGTGTGTGTGTGTGAGATCCTAGATATTGTGTCAATGTGTAATTTAATACAGTGGTCCCTCGCTATATCGCGGTTCACCTTTCAAGGCCTCGCAGTTCGCGGATTTTTTTTAGTGCAGTTTTGCATGCTCCCCCCCCCTTTATTTAGCTGTTTATTTATTTATTTTTTAAACAGCGCATTGTGTTCTGTGTCCTTATCAGGCGGGCCGGTCGCGGCACCGGTTGGCATCACCGCGATTGCTCTCACTGCCTCCGAAGCGCTTACTGAGTCTGCGGGCTCGGTAAGCGCCGCAGCGGACCACTCACACCGCCCCCCTGTCTGCTGTGCCAAACTGCATCCAACTCCAGCAACAGGTCCAGAGACTAGGCTCGCTGTTTTGATGCGGAGCGCTCTGGCATCCCGCAAGGATAGACTTCTTGTGGAAAAATCTGCAGCGCCCGCTGCATGGTCTCAGTAACTGCAGCCGCAGAGCTCCGTGGCCATGATTCTTTGCGGGTCCCACATCCGTACCCCCGGAGGTAGTGAGCGAAGGGAGAGCATGCGCATTGTTCTGCGTGCATTTATCATTTATAGGTATATGATAAAATCGTTATCAAGTTGTTCACCAATGATAACTGATAACTTGATAACTAATATTATTATTTTCAGTTCCCCCCCCCCTTTTAATTTTCAGTCCATACAATGTACAAAAGTAGTAAAAAATTATTTATTAAAATTTTCAAATGCCTGTTTTGTCAAACCAAAAGTCCTGACTCCTAATCACAAAATATGTTACATTTTCACGATAAAACAGAGAAAAGCAGCAAATCTTTACACTTCACCAGCTGCAACCATTAATAAATCAGTTAAAGGAATTGTTAGTTATTGATTGATTAAATCGACTAGCCGTTGCAGCGTTGTGTATTTGAGTGCTGTGGCACTTTGTTATCACGCTCAGGGTGTTTTTCAGCATTCCTTCCTCCCAGTGCATGATGGGACAGGCCTCTGCTCAACACATTAGCCATGTTTGAAAGTAAACTGCATGTATCCTGGAACAGAAGGTGTTTGAAAGGCTGATGTTTTTTTTTTATTTTTTATTTTTTATTTTTTTTATTATTATTACTGTTTTGTTTTTAATGCTGTGAGGTATTTAGCATCATAATGACATAAAAAAGAGGAACTCCACAGCAGACAGGTTATTGATCTCTGCTCCACTTTTGGGAACTGAAAATGTAAAATTTTGGCTCCACAGGGCGAACAGTCAGTTTGTTTTTATTTCACTGAAAAACTGTGAGCTCCCAGGATGTGGATGGTTAATCTGCAGGTTACATACATTTACTGCATTCTTTCCTCAAGATACGATTTTCCAGAATTGCACCAGAATATGTCACAATTTTTTCCTGCGTGTGGAACTCCGTGTAGCACATGTGCACACTGCAGCCTGTGCTGTGACTTAACAGAACGACACACACACAGTGGGGCCAAAAAGTATTTAGTCAGTCCCTGATTGTGCAAGTTCTCCTACTTAGAGAGATGAGAGAGGTCTGTAATTTTCATCATAGGTACACTTCAACTATGAGAGACAAAATGAGGGGAAAAAAAAATTCAGGAAATCACATTGTAGGATTTTTAAAGAATTTATTTGTAAATTATGGGGGAAATAAGTATTTGGTCACCCACAAACAAGCAAGATTTCTGGCTCTCACAGACCTGTAACTTCTTTAAGAAGCTCTTCTGTCCTCCACTCGTTACCTGTATTAATGGCACCTGTTTGAACTTATCGCTGTAAAAGACACCTGCCCACAGCCTCAAACAGTCACACTCCAAACTCAACCATGGCCAAGACCAAAGAGCTGTCAAAGGACACCAGGAATAAAATTGTAGATGTGCACCAGGATGGGAAGAGTGAATGTACAATAGTCAAGCAGGTTGGTGTGAATAAATTAACTGTGGGAGCAATTGTAAGACAATGGAAGACATATAAGACCATTGATAATCTCCCTCTATCTGGGGCTCCACACAAGATGTCAGCCCGTGGGGTCAAAATGATCATGAGAACGATGAACAAAAATCCCAGGACTACACGGAGGGACCTGATGAATGACCTGCAGAGAGCTGGGACCAAAGTAACAAAGGCTACACACTACGCAGAGATGGACTCAAATCCTGCAGTGCCAGGCGTGTCCCCATGCTTAAGCCAGTACGTGTCCAGGCCCGTATGAAGTTTGCCAGAGAGTGCATGGATGATCCAGAACAGGATTGGGAGAATATGTGGTCAGATGAAACCAAAATAGAACTTTTTAGTACAAACTCAACTAGTCATGTTTGGAGGAAGACAAATGCTGAGTTGCATTCCAAGAACACCATATCTACTGTGAAGCATGGGGGTGGAAACATCATGCTTTGGGGCTGTTTTTCTGCAAATGGTACAGGGCGACTGATCTTTGTTAAGGGAAGAATGAACGGGGCCATGTATCGTGAGATTTTAAACCAAAACCTCCTTCCATCAGTGAGAGCATTGAAGATGAAACGTGGCTGGGTCTTCCAGCATGACAGTAATCCTAAACACACCGCTCGGGCAACAAAGGAGTGGCTCCGTAAAAAGCGTTTCAAGGTCCTGGTGTGGCCTAGCCAGTCTCCAGACCTCAACCCCATAGAAAATTTGTGGAGGGAGCTGAAAGTCCATGTTGCCAAGTGACAGCCCCAAAACATCACTGCTCTAGAGGAGATCTGCATGGAGGAATGGGCCAAAATACCAGCTACAGTGTGTGCAAACCTGGTGAAGACTTACAGGAAACGTTTGACCTCTGTCCTTGCCAACAAAGATTATGTTACATAGTACTGAGTTGAACTTTTGTTATTGACCAAATACTTGTTTTCCACCATAATTTACAAATAAATTCTTTAAAAATCCTACAAAGTGATTTCCTGGATTTTTTTTTTTCCTCATTTTGTCTCTCATAGTTGAAGTGTACCTGTGATGAAAATTACTGACCTCTCTCATCTTTCTGAGTAGGGAGAACTTGCACAATCAGGGACTGACTAAATACTCTTTTACCTCACTGTATGTGTGTGTGTATATATGTGTGTGTATATATATGTGTGTGTATATATATGTGTGTGTATATATATATATATATATATATATATATATATATATATATATACACAGTAGTGTTCAGAATAATAGTAGTGCTATGTGACTAAAAAGATTAATCCAGGTTTTGAGTATATTTCTTATTGTTACATGGGAAACAAGGTACCACTAGATTCAGTAGATTCTCACAAATCCAACAAGACCAAGCATTCATGATATATGATGTGTGTGTGTGTGTGTGTGTGTGTGTGTGTGTGTATATATGTATATATATGTATATATATATATGTATATGTATATATATATATATGTATATATATATATATATATATATATATATATATATATATATGGGTGTCCCCCCCCCCCCCAAAAAAAAAAAAAAATACAACATTTAACACACTTGGTTTGACCCAAATGCTACAAACATAATCACTTATGTTTCTTTTTTACTTGCAGAGACCCTGAAGTTTATGTTGATGCCAAGCATTGAATCATTGAAGGAAAACATCTGCTGAGAAATCTGAAAGATTCCTCAGGACACTTTCCCCAAAGCGTTTGCAGGCTGTAATTGGCTAACGCGGGGCCTACATTGAACATGTTGTCTAAGAGACTGACAAAATGCAGGGCCAATATTGACACTGGTATCAAAAACTTCAACCTTTCAGCTTTCTATCAGCCATAAATTTATTTCCTACACATATGCTTTGACCATTTTCTTTGCTGATAAAATGTTGCATATTTTTTTGGGACACCCGATATATACTCAACAAAAATATAAACACAACACTTTTGGTTTTGCTCCCATTTTGTAGGAGATGAACTTAAAGATCTAAAACTTTTTCCACATACACAATATCACCATTTCCCTCAAATATTGTTCACAAACCAGTCTAAATCTGTGATAGTGAGCACTTCTCCTTTGCTGAGATAATCCATCCCACCTCACAGGTGTGCCATATCAAGATGCTGATTAGACACCTTGATTAGTGCACAGGTGTGCCTTAGACTGCCCACAATAAAAGGCCACTCTGAAAGGTGCAGTTTTGTTTTATTGGGGGGGGGATACCAGTCAGTATCTAGTGTGACCACCATTTGCCTCATGCAGTGCAACACATCTCCTTCGCATCATCCATGAAGAGAACACCTCTCCAACGTGCCAAATGCCAGCGAATGTGAGCCTTTTCCCACTCAAGTCGGTTACGACGACGAACTGGAGTCAGGTCGAGACCCCGATGAGGACGACGAGCATGCAGATGAGCTTCCCTGAGATGGTTTCTGACAGTTTGTGCAGGAATTCTTTGCTTATGCAAACCGATTGTTTCAGCAGCTGTCTGAGTGGCTGGTCTCAGACGATCTTGGAGGTGAACAGGCTGGATGTGGAGGTCCTGGGCTGGTGTGGTTACACGTGGTCTGCGGTTGTGAGGCTGGTTGGATGTACTGACAAATTCTCTGAAATGCCTTTGGAGACGGCTTATGGTAGAGAAATGAACATTCAATACACGAGCAACAGCTCTGGTTGACATTCCTGCTGTCAGCATGCCAACTGCACGCTCCCTCAAATCTTGCGACATCTGTGGCATTGTGCTGTGTGATAAAACTGCACCTTTCAGAGTGGCCTTTTATTGTGGGCAGTCTAAGGCACACCTGTGCACTAATCATGGTGTCTAATCAGCATCTTGATATGGCACACCTGTGAGGTGGGATGGATTATCTCAGCAAAGGAGAAGTGCTCACTATCACAGATTTAGACTGGTTTGTGAACAATATTTGAGGGAAATGGTGATATTGTGTATGTGGAAAAAGTTTTAGATCTTTGAGTTCATCTCATACAAAATGGGAGCAAAACCAAAAGTGTTGCGTTTATATTTTTGTTGTGTATATACATACATACATACATACAGTGAGGTAAATATTTGCAATGATGAAAAAGCTACATCTGGATCCAGGTTGTGAAAATTTACCTTAACTGTCACAGTATTGGGTGTAAAATCGGCTTCATGCGACACTGGATGATAGTGTGGATTTTGTGCATAACTGTAGTTTTTTGTTGTTGTTGTGACAGTGTAACTACACAGCTGAAGAGTACCAGGCGGTGCACAGTGCCCTGCGACAAAAGCTGGGACCAGAGTACATCAGCACCCGCCTGGCTGGAGGTGGACAGCGGGCAAGTTCATTTATCTTGACAGTTTCTCTCAAAAGAAAATTTAAAATGTCTACTTTGGCTCAGGTGCAGCAGATTTATACTAAGTACTACTCTCTCCAGAAAAATCAGCACTTGTAACCATCGTACTGCATTTTCATTACTTTTTGAGTTGTGTGACAATTTCCCAACTACTTTAAAGATCTCAACACAGATCATTTCATTAATGGCTGCTGACCAGTGGTGTGCAGTGCATTGTGTTCTGGTTTGTATTTAAACACAATTCCTGTAGAACCTGTGTCTGACAAGGATTATTTTTTACAGAAGTACTCACTCACATGACATTTTCTCTCAAAAATTCTTGAAACTGATCATCTGCAGAGGAATGGTCTATTTGAAGAGTTTCAGTCAGGTTTTAGAATTCATCATAGTACAGAAACAGCATTAGTGAAGGTTACAAATGATCTTCTTATGGCCTCGGACAGTGGACTCATCTCTGTGCTTGTTCTGTTAGACCTCAGTGCTGCTTTTGATACTGTTGACCATAAAATTTTATTACAGAGATTAGAGCATGCCATAGGTATTAAAGGCACTGCGCTGCGGTGGTTTGAATCATATTTGTCTAATAGATTACAATTTCTCATGTAAATGGGGAATCTTCTTCACAGACTAAAGTTAATTATGGAGTTCCACAAGGTTCTGTGCTAGGACCAATTTTATTCACTTTATACATGCTTCCCTTAGGCAGTATTATTAGACGGTATTGCTTAAATTTTCATTGTTACGCAGATGATACCCAGCTTTATCTATCCATGAAGCCAGAGGACACACACCAATTAGCTAAACTGCAGGATTGTCTTACAGACATAAAGACATGGATGACCTCTAATTTCCTGCCTTTAAACTCAGATAAAACTGAAGTTATTGTACTTGGCCCCACAAATCTTAGAAACATGGTGTCTAACCAGATCCTTACTCTGGATGGCATTACCCTGACCTCTAGTAATACTGTGAGAAATCTTGGAGTCATTTTTGATCAGGATATGTCATTCAAAGCGCATATTAAACAAATATGTAGGACTGCTTTTTTGCATTTACGCAATATCTCTAAAATCAGAAAGGTCTTGTCTCAGAGTGATGCTGAAAAACTAATTCATGCATTTATTTCCTCTAGGCTGGACTATTGTAATTCATTATTATCAGGTTGTCCTAAAAGTTCCCTAAAAAGCCTTCAGTTAATTCAAAATGCTGCAGCTAGAGTACTGACGGGGACTAGAAGGAGAGAGCATATCTCACCCATATTGGCCTCTCTTCATTGGCTTCCTGTTAATTCTAGAATAGAATTTAAAATTCTTCTTCTTACTTATAAGGTTTTGAATAATCAGGTCCCATCTATCTTAGGGACCTCGTAGTACCACATCACCCCAATAGAGCGCTTCGCTCTCAGACTGCAGGCTTACTTGTAGTTCCTAGGGTTTGTAAGAGTAGAATGGGAGGCAGAGCCTTCAGCTTTCAGGCTCCTCTCCTGTGGAACCAGCTCCCAATTCAGATCAGGGAGACAGACACCCTCTCTACTTTTAAGATTAGGCTTAAAACTTTCCTTTTTGCTAAAGCTTATAGTTAGGGCTGGATCAGGTGACCCTGAACCATCCCTTAGTTATGCTGCTATAGACGTAGACTGCTGGGGGGTTCCCATGATGCACTGTTTCTTTCTCTTTTTGCTCTGTATGCACCACTCTGCATTTAATCATTAGTGATCCATCTCTGCTCCCCTCCACAGCATGTCTTTTCCTGGTTCTCTCCCTCAGCCCCAACCAGTCCCAGCAGAAGACTGCCCCTCCCTGAGCCTGGTTCTGCTGGAGGTTTCTTCCTGTTAAAAGGGAGTTTTTCCTTCCCACTGTAGCCAAGTGCTTGCTCACAGGGGGTCGTTTTGACCGTTGGGGTTTTACATAATTATTGTATGGCCTTGCCTTACAATATAAAGCGCCTTGGGGCAACTGTTTGTTGTGATTTGGCGCTATATAAAAAAATTGATTGATTGATTATAGTGATTACGCAAGTATAGTTGTGGTACGTACATGTTAATGTGAAAAAATAAAATATTCTTTTAGAATAATTCTCATAAATTGATGACAGCATGTATGATTTTCATGGTCAAAGGGAACTGTCTATAAATAGCTATTTATGGATTACTGCCATCATCTGGTGAGGAGTGGTAGAGACTCCAATCCTCCTTTATCCTGTTTAAATACAAATCCACTAATTATTTGCTGTCATTTCGGTCTTTGTGTTTGAGTATTAACATGTGTTGTCTGCATGATTCTTCAGGTTTGCTACATTGAGGGCCATCGTGTAATCAGCCTGGCTAACGAAATGTTTGGATACAACGGATGGTCTCACTCCATCTCCCAGCAGAATGTCGGTACGAAATTTACGCTCGCCGAGCTTCGCGTGTCACTGTCAAGCTGTTTCTGCAGACTAACGAGCAGTGCCTGTGTGCTTTACAGACTTTGTAGACCTCATCAATGGGAAGTTTTATGTTGGAGTCAGTGCGTTTGTTAAGGTGCAGCTGAAGGTCAGATGAAAAGCCATCATTTTCTTCACTGTGACATTGGACGAAAGATTATAGCCGCCAATTTGTGACGGCTGTGTTTCTTCCTGTGACCTTTGCCGCTGTGTGGTCATCTCTCTGTGTAACAAGTGTTTTCCTTCAGGATGGGGCATTTCATGAGGATGTGGGTTACGGAGTGAGCGAAGGGCTCAAGTCAAAAGCGCTGTCACTAGAAAAAGCGAGGAAGGAAGCGGTCACCGATGGAATGAAGAGAGCGCTGAAGTACTTAATCTCAATCATACAAACGTTCATGTTGGAATTGCTGCATTTCTTTCAGTTACTGGTACATCCCAATCCCGTGCTAATATTTGGTGTTTCTTCCCGTTGAGATGTTTTGGTAATGCTCTTGGAAACTGCATCTTGGATAAAGAATATCTCATTGCCATTAACAAGATTCCCAAACAGGTCAGATACCTTGTATGTTGTCTTATTTTTCAAACACATGCTGTGGATTTTGACTTTTGCTGTTGTCCTCCCAAATGAAGCCTCCTCCGCCTCTTGATCTTGGCCAGACCAAGCGATGTGAGGGAGAGCCTTCTGTGGAAAAAGCACGGTTTTCCAGCCTGGTCCGAGATGAAAAGATGGTGCCTGTGACCGGAGCTGCCAGGGTGTCAGGGAATCCCCAAGTCCTAAACCACAACTGTTCTGGAGTTCACACTCCTGATCCTCGTCCTGTCCTTGATAAGATGAGTGACAACAGCTCCAGGTAACCTGTCATTCACACTGTCAGTCCAGATCCAATTTTAAGTGTATCCAGATTTTTGAAAGTCTGAACAGCAAAAAAAAAAAAAACCTGAAACTAAATTTTGAAAATCTGATTCAAACAAAATGTGCAAGTGGTTTGAAATGCAATTCAGATTAGATTTCTAGACATGTGTCCCAAAAGAAATTTTAAAGGTCTTTTCGATAGCTTACAGCACCACATCAAATCCAGGGTGACGGAATTGGCAGAACTGGACTCTCATGTCTCAGTGACTGTCCCGCCAACTGCTGCACATTTTATCCAGTAGATACACATCTGTCACTCCTACTGCAGTCTTCGTACTCCATAAAACCACAACAATCAGTTTACTGGCAAAAATAACAGAACTCTTTGGGATATTTTTGTCTTCTGAGCATACAACTTGGGCCGTGTGAATTTAATTCAAAACTTGGTTTACACAACATGGACTTGTTCCAGTTTTCCAATGGAAAGCTTTGCAGAAGAATGAGGAGACATTCCCGCCGCGCACGTTACTGTCCAGTGCCAAAGCCCCCTCATTCAGTCTGTTAACATACAGTAGTGTTCAGAATAATAGTAGTGCTATGTGACTAAAAAGATTAATAATAAAGGTTTTGAGTATATTTCTTATTGTTACATGGGAAACAAGGTACCAGTAGATTCAGTAGATTCTCACAAATCAAATAAGACCAAGCATTCATGATATGCACACTCTTAAGGCTATGAAATTGGGCTATTAGTAAAAAAGTAAAAAAGGGGGTGTTCACAATAATAGTAGTGTGGCATTCAGTCAGTGAGTTCGTCAAGTTTGTGGAACAAACAGGTGTGAATCAGGTGTCCCCTATGTATCTGTTGAACATGCTTTTCTCTTTGAAAGCCTGAGGAAAATGAGACGTTCAAGACATTGTTCAGAAGAACAGCGTAGTTTGATTGGAGAGGGGAAAACTTATACGCAGGTGCACAAAATTATAGGCTGTTCACTACAATGATCTCCAATACTTTAAAATGGACAAAAAAACCAGAGACGCATGGAAGAAAATGGAAAACAACCATCAAAATGGATAGAAGAATAACCAGAATGGCAAAGGCTCACCCACTGATCAGCTCCAGGATGATCAAAGACAGTCTGGAGTTACCTGTAAGTGCTGTGACAGTTAGAAGACGCCTGTGTGAAGCTAATTTATTTGCAAGAATCCCTCGCAAAGTCCCCGTTAAATAAAAGACGTGCAGAAGAGGTTACAATTTACCAAAGAACACATCAGCTGGCCTAAAGAGAAATGGAGGAATATTTTGTGGACTGATGAGAGTAAAATTGTTCTTTTTGGGTCCAAGGGCCGCAGACAGTTTGTGAGACGACCCCCAAACTCTGAATTCAAGCCACAGTTCACAGTGAAGACAGTGAAGCATGGTGGTGCAAGCATCATGATATGGGCATGTTTCTCCTACTATGGTGTTGGGCCTATATATCACATACCAGGTATCATGGATCAGTTTGGATATGTCAGAATACTTGAAGAGGTCATGTTGCCTTATGCTGAAGAGGACATGCCCTTGAAATGGGTGTTTCAACAAGACAATGACCCCAAGCACACTAGTAAACAAGCAAAATCTTGGTTCCAAACCAACAAAATTAATGCCTCGCAGATGTGAAGAAATCATGAAAAACTGTGGTTATACAACTAAATACTTGTTTAGTGATTCACAGGTTGCTAAAAAAGCAGTTTGAACATAATAGTTTTGAGTTTGTAGCATCAACAGCAGATGCTACTGTTATTGTGAACACCCCCTTTTCTACTTTTTTTTTTTTTTACTAATAGCCCAATTTCATAGCCTTAAGAGTGTGCATATCATGAATGCTTGGTCTTGTTGGATTTGTGAGAATCTACTGGTACCTTGTTTCCCATGTAACAATAAGAAATATACTCAAAACCTGGATTAATCTTTTTAGTCACATAGCACTGCTATTATTCTGAACACTACTGTAAGTGTGTCCCAACTGGCCAACTCTCTTAATATGTGGGTTCATCAGAACCACCCCAACTCTGGTAACTTCTACACCAAATGTTTTTGCAGTCTCAGCAGGTCTGTACTGATCATCATCTCGTTTTCCCCCTTCAAAGACCTGTGCCGGCATTTGAGACGGACACAGACCCGAAAATGCTGAGAAAACTCCGGCAGCAGCAACTTCAGCAGAAGTTTAGGCAGGAGATGGAGGCCAAGAAGCTGCAACAGAGACAGGAAACCAAGTGTGCGGGTGCAGAAGTCGTTACTGCACAAGCATCCAGTGGGGACAGCTGTTCCCCAGGTACAGCAGTCCATTTGTTACACTGATGGTTAGAGGGCACCACAACAATTTTTCCTCTTCCATCCAGTTTTGCCCTCAGTCCTTCAGTCACAGCATGGCGCTTGAGAGTTCAGCAGGTGCAGTAAACCACCACCAGGGGGCCCAACATGCTTTGACACCGACTGCTTATTCCCAGATGATCCTGACCTTTGGGCTTTCACCCTGGATGGGATTGAGGACTTGGATGTCCCAGCAGATGACAGTCTGTCCAGGGAACTGAAGCCCAGCACTCCAAGGAGTCACCAGATGCAAACGCGCAGTAAAACCCCACAGACAGCCCAGACTGCACCTACAGGCAAAGTCTCCACAGTTGGCGCAGGACAAAACCAACACCGGTCAAGACCAGGTGAGACAGACGTAGAGTTGGGTTTCTCTCTGCTCAATATCATGATGTTTAATTTACTTTTCCAGGTGAAGCCTCCAGTCCATACAGACAAGGACAGAACATGAAGAAACGCAGACTGGACACTTAAATCTTCATAGCCTCCTTTGCACTTTTCTACAATTGAGGGACATTTTACCTTTATTTTTATATTTATTTGTCAAGTTCATTTTATAATCCCCCATTTGTATAAATGTTTTGTAAAATAAACCATGAATCGTTTAGCTGCAGTAATTCAGTTGTGTTCAGGTTTAAAGATTAGATAGAGAATTTTAAATCACTCACAATGTGGTTTTACCAGATTTTCTTCTGCATTTTATACAACCCCTGGCAATAATTATGGAATCACCGGCCTCGGAGGATGTTCATTCAGTTGTTTAATTTTGTAGAAAAAAGCAGATCACAGACATGAAACAAAACTAAAGTCATTTCAAATGGCAACTTTCTGGCTTTAAGAAACACTAAGAAATCAGGAAAAAAAATTGTGTCAGTCAGTAACGGTTACTTTTTTAGACCAAGCAGAGGGAAAAAAAATATGGACTCACTCAATTCTGAGGAATAAATTATGGAATCACCCTGTAAATTTTCATCCCCAAAACTAACACCTGCATCAAATCAGATCTGCTCGTTAGTCTGCAACTAAAAAGGAGTGATCACACCTTGGAGAGCTGTTGCACCAAGTGGACTGACATGAATCATGGCTCCAACACGAGAGATGTCAGTTGAAACAAAGGAGAGGATTATCAAACTCTTAAAAGAGGGTAAATAATCACGCAATGTTGCAAAAGATGTTGGTTGTTCAGTCAGCTGTGTCTAAACTCTGGACCAAATACAAACAACATGGGAAGGTTGTTAAAGGCAAACAGTGGTAGACCAAGGAAGACAAAGCGTCAAGACAGAAAACTTAAAGCAATATGTCTCAAAAATCGAAAATGCACAACAAAACAAATGAACGAATGGGAGGAAACTGGAGTCAACGTCTGTGACTGAACTGTAAGAAACTGCCTAAAGGAAATGGGATTTACATACAGAAAAGCTAAACAAAAGCCATCATTAACACCTAAACAGAAAAAAACAAGGTTACAATGGGCTAAGGAAAAGCAATCGTGGACTGTGGATGACTGGATGAAAGTCATATTCAGTGATCAATCTCGAATCTGCATTGGGCAAGGTGATGATGCTGGAACTTTTATTTGGTGCCGTTCCAATGAGATTTATAAAGATGACTGCCTGAAGAGAACATGTAAATTTCCCCAGTCATTGATGATATGGGGCTGCATGTCAGGTAAAGGCACTGGGGAGATGGCTGTCATTACATCATCAATAAATGCACAAGTTTACGTTGATATTTTGTACACTTATCCCATCAATTGAAAGGATGTTTGGGGATGATGAAATCATTTTTCAAGATGATAATGCATCTTGCCATAGAGCAAAAACTGTGAAAACATTCCTTGCAAAAAGACACATAGGGTCAATGTCATGGCCTGCAAATAGTCCGGATCTTAATCCAGTTGAAAATCTTTGGTGGAAGTTGTAGAAAATGGTCCATGACAAGACTCCAACCTGCAAAGCTGATCTGGCAACAGCAATTAGAGAAAGTTGGAGCCAGATTGATGAAGAGTACTGTCTGTCACTCATTAAGTCCATGCCTCAGAGACTGCAAGCTGTTATAAAAGCCAGAGGTGGTGCAACAAAATACTAGTGAGGTGTTGGAGCGTTCTTTTGTTTTTCATGATTCCATAATTTTTTCCTCAGAATTGAGTGATTCCATTTTTTGGTCTAAAAAAGTAACCGTTACTGACTGCCACAATTTTTTTTCCTGATTTCTTATAGTGTTTCTTAAAGCCAGAAAGTTGCCATTTGAAATGACTTTAGTTTTGTGTCATGTCTGTGATCTGCTTTTTTTCTACAAAATTAAACAACTGAATGAACATCCTCTGAGGCCGATGATTCCATAATTTTTGCCAGGGGTTGTAGGAGTGTAAACTATCAGGGCAGACTGCATGCCCTTTGACCTGCATGAGTTACTCCTTCAGGGCATTCACTACAAAATAGGAAATCTCAGGCCACTTAAAATCATTTCTTCCATCTCATTTGTAAAATATTGCAGCTGTGTAGGCATAATTTAAAATCATTTTCAGAAATTCAGTTAATTCTAAGGCATTTTTATTTCTTTGCAAAGCAGGAAAAATTTACTAAGCAAGTTATCTTTTGTATAGATATGAAACTTCAGTTCTGGAGTCTGTCCAACATCTGGTCCAAGTCGGGTTAAAAATCATATTCCTTGACCGTTGCAATTTCAGGATCAATCTTCATTGACATACTTTGTTAGAAATTAGCAAGAGGATCTGGGAGAACAGGCAGTCAAGCAGACATGAGCGTGGCTCCAGCGATTGACCTTTGGTAAATTTGAGGATGCCTGGACAATTCCACAACCCACCTACATGTGCACGGAGTTTGGCGCAAAGGCTCAAGCTTTAATCCAATGACCTTGACCATTTCTAAGGGAAAGCCTTTAAGAGCAGTGCTGGAGTCAACATACATGCACACAGTCTGGTAGAAACCAGACTGTACATATACACGTGTACACACACACACACACACACACACACACAGGCCTAAGCATATTGGAGCAGTGGAACAAACATTTCGCAGCACGATTGTCTTGGTCAGCACAAATTTGACCAAGAACATTGTTGATTCCACTCTGACCCAAAATATTCCTGTTATACCATACAAGTTCTCCAACACTAAAGTGGTTAAAATAATGGACATAGATCAGAGATGTGTTTTATTGCTCAGTAAGGCTTTATAACACAACAAAGATGGCATCTTAAATCTTATTTATTTAACATTTTGTAAAATATGAAAAATGCACAAAACAGACAGAATCACATGAAGTCAGTAAAGATGATCAGCGTATTATTACTGAGTCAGAGGACCAAACGAGTGCTGTACAGAGGTCTGCAATAATTACTGAAACCAGCACAGGGACATGAGCTCTACTGTGGCCAGTTGGCGCTTTTACTGCTAAAATTAATAACCTGTGAAACCAGCATGCACAAGTTGGCAGTCTCATGTACCTGCCATCGTGATAACTCATGGCAACCAAGCAGATTAACACTTTGTGACGAGTCGGCAAGGCAAAGAATAAAAAAAAAAATCTAATATTCCAGTATCAAAAACATTTAAGTTGTAACAACCCTCATCTGCATGCAAATGTTTGTTAGCCATCAGTCCCCAGAAAACAAACATTGCATATAATGCATTGCAGCAACTTTTTTTTCCCCCCTTCTCTAGATAAGTTAACTATTGAACTGATACACAAGCAGACAAACAGTTATGATGAGGGAATGGCACTCCTGTGTGCATCAGCACGAAACTTTAAAACTTTGAAAAGCTCATTGGAGTTCAACTATTAGCCATGTAGGAGTCAAATATTAATGTTACTACTTTACCTGGTGTGCTTTGTGACCTGGTTTTCAGATGGCTACAGGATGATGTGGATTTGGGACTCCTTAGCGAGGATACAAGGCACTAAAGTGTTCCTCACGCTCACAGGTGTGAATACATATGCATGTAGAGGGGGTTGCCACAGGCGTGTTACTATAGTGACTGAGCACATGTATGTACAGTCTGATAGAAAAGAGGGCAGGGCAGTCAGATAGAAGAGCTTAAACAAACGCAGGATTAATCCTGCCTTCTGAGACAGATACTGATAACAACCCTGCAATTGCACTTTTATATTCCTTTACATGTTGTTTAACAACCTTTAATAATAATTACAGTGAGACATCAAAATCTGATGGCTGAATACAGGTCCATAAAGAACATTTGTTTAAATATATGTATAAAAAAAAAATCCACAGAATGAACCTTAGTTACACGATTTCAGAGGTGATGGCAAATGGTTTTAGCAGTTTAAGCTTAACTAGTAACCTTTTCACCTGTTTTGTGCACCACCTGTGTAAACACATGGGATAAGAGAACCAACATTACATAAATACTACCCTAATGACAGCAAACGCCTTCATTTTGTGTACAAAAAAAAAAAACAAAAACCTCAGAATTTGGTCAAATCCAATAACCAGTGACGCGTTTGTCAATTTGACATCATAGAACCCTGCAAACTCCTCATAACCCAGAGTGCGATTAACAGCAGCATCACCACTTCAAGTTCATCTAAACCCAAATGGCGGACAACAGAACCAAAATAATTTTGTCCTATAACAAAAATAGGAAGAATTAACCATAAAATGAAACCTGTAAACTCAAATCACAGACTTTTTCACAGCAACATAAATAAACCAAACAGAATCATAACTCTTTGTACAAATATTTATGTACAAAGTCAACATTTGTGTTTTGGAAAAGACCACAGTTAAAGACATTTTATCTTCTTTGCCATCATTGCATTCTACTTAGACAACCGTCAGGCTCCAACAACCTCCACCACATTTCAGTCCAACATACAGCATCTTTCTTGTCCCACATCCTCGACCCGCTACCAAAATCTCTACCGCTACCTGCTCTGCAGTCACATCCTCTCCACGCCTTCAGGCAACTTAAACTACCATCCCAAGTCACTCAACCTGGTCAGTGTTTAGCCAGGTGCACACCTGCACAACTTTGATCCCAGTTAGGATTAAAGTCGTGATGGGTAAGGACATGAGGCTGAATCCCTCTCACCTCCTCTTCCAAAGGAATGACGACATGGCAAAGGCTTCTTTCCCCCATCTTTGGCTGCTGGTTGCTCCTCCAGGTTTGGCAATTTACCAGATAAAGCCAACCAACGCATCACAGCTCAATTCCACAGCTGGTGGCAGGTTAAGGGTGCGACTCTTGTGCTGCGGAGACGTATTGCACTCTCCCTGTCTGTGCCAGACAGAATTCACTCAGCCCAAAGGACTGAATCACAAGCACATCAATCAAAATAAAAGTACAAATAAAGGAAAAACAACCAGCGAATGGCTCTCATTACACAACTGTTGCCTGCCCTGTGTTTGTCACAAATTGGGGCAGAATATTTGCTGGGTTACGTGGGTCTTAGGTTTGACCCTCTGGGGCAGGCAGATTTCTGAGGGGCTGGTGTGGCTCCCATTTGGTACAGGGACACTGAGGGGGACGGAGCCTGCTGGTACTGCTTCAGTGGCTGAGCAGGGTTAAGCATGTTGACCTGGTGTGTGCCAGAAGGGCCAACCCAGTGAGGAGGTGCGCCATATGATGCATGGGTATAGCATAAACCCTGGGGGGCTGGACCGATAGAGGCTTTACGAGGTGCCAAAGGGACAGTGGGGTTGGCTGGGTTCGGGAGATGAGTGCTGGTGGTGGTCATGTTGGAGGAGTTGGGATGTGTAGAGCAGAGGTACGCTGGAGCTGAGAATTTACGTCCCATGTTGGCTGGAGGGATAATCTATAAAAAATAACATTAAAAAAAATACATGGTGTTATTCTATACAGAAAACTGTTAGTGCCAACAGTTAAATACGTAAACATAGTGGAGAACTAACTATATTACAGGAAAAAAAAAATTATACAAAACAATTTTGATTACAGAAAAATAATGTAGATTAATTGCAGAAAAATGTTTAAATATTACACAACACAATGCATTAATATAGAAATATAGAACAATGGCTTTTAATGTGCATTTTTTTTTACATATTAATAACTGATGCCTTTTGACCCAGTCATTAAAATACAGTAGATCTGTAAACATGAAGACAGCGACACTGCTTAGCTCTGTGAATGAGAACTCTACACTTAAATGATGCCCAAATGGAATTGTAATAGAAACACCCTTCTGTGCAACATCTGTACAAAATAATTTTCAGACCATCAAACATTAAGCTTGAAATATCACTAAGTCAAACCACTTAGCAGCGAGCTATGCACTACCACCTGATGCTCCAAAGCTCATTAAAACACTTGAACAGGCATTTAGATGCAAGTTCACCCTTGATTCCACCTGGTGCGACTATTTGAAGTCACCTGTGCATCACTGTTTTAATTCATTATGCACACAACTTCAGAACCCACAGCAGTGTTTCAAGGAACATGGCATGTTTACTGGACATTCTTCTACCACGGGCAAGCAGTCCATGTAGTTATGCTTTTACTGGTATGATTTAACTGGGTTTAGTTATTATTTTTAGTAATGAGATGAAATTACTGTAGTCTACGCAGGGTATCTTATTTTGAAACTGACTGAATACCATTCATATGCTGGCTTCCTGTCCAATATATCCAAGTCTGACACTACTCAAGTTGTAACTACCAGATCTTCACTGTATACTGTGCATGCGTGAGCCAGTCCACCATCTTGGACAGCTAAGTATGGTACAGCACTTGGACAAACAACATCAGAGTCGTTTGGTGTTATGAAAATTAAAATAGTCAACTAATACACGCTACTACAGGAAGACGTGTCTAATGTGTATGTATATTTCTCACTTTCACACAAAAACAAAAGCAACAAAAACCCTATTAGATCATGAAGCATCACTGTAATAATCATCGTCAAAAGAAAAATACTGACCCGAGATCAGTTATTTTCCCCAAACTTACTTAAATGGAAACTATAAAACTGGCTTTCAGACATTTCAGACAAAGTTTGGGCAAACCCTAATAAATTCCTCATTCTGAAATGAATTCACATGAAGTTATTACATGCTTGGATATTATACTGTAATCTCCAGACTATAGAGCGCACCTGAATATTAGCCATAGTGTGTTAATTTACACCGCGTGAGGAGTGCAGTTTTCAGGAAATCAATTGACGTATTTGGACTTATGAAGAAGCCTGTAAAAATCCATAAATTAACTGCATCATTGTAAAAGCCACAGTGTTCAAAGCGTGTGGAAAAAGTAGCAGCTTATCTACAAATAATCATTGATTTGCAAATGTGTTCAGATATCCACAAATGCAAATATATTTGTAACTTGTAAATTGGTCTTTGCAAATAATGTATTTGCAAACATAAAACTTAATTTGTAAAAAAAAAAAAAAATACATTTGTAAAACTGGAAATTGTATTTGTGAATTGAGTTTCAGCATTTGTGGATCACCAATTACACGCATTCATCGCTTTCCTCTGTGACGTAATTGAGACATTCTTTCCGCGAAATCCACACAGATCCACAAACAAATGCCTATTGATTCACATACACTCACGCACACTGGATATCCACTAGATGGTAGTGTGTTCCATTCATTGATGTGGCAAGCTGAAACTATATGCTCCCGATGACTCTTTAATCATGATTGTTACTGAGTTTTTAAAATGCTTATCGCAAAGCGTTCTTTTTTAACGACATCATGCAAGTTTTATAAGTCCACGGACACTGATCTGTGTGTTACAGATACAAATCAGTCTGCTCGGATCAGAGTTTCGAGGATAATAAATGCCACTCAAAGCCTGGCTGTTGCGACAGAAATCCGCGGACACAATTTAAAAAAATAACTGACCTTGCAGACAATATCACCACATACAACCCCTGGCAAAAATTATGGAATCACCGGCCTCGGAGGATGTTCATTCAGTTGTTTAGTTTTGTAGAAAAAAGCAGATCACAGACATGACACAAAACTAAAGTCATTTCAAATGGCAACTTTCTGGCTTTAAGAAACACTATAAGAAATCAGGAAAAAAAAAACTGGCAGTCAGTAACGGTTACTTTTTTAGACCAAGCAGAGGGGAAAAATATGGAATCACTCAATTCTGAGGAAAAAACTATGGAATCATGAAAAACAAAAGAACACTCCAACAGATCACTAGTATTTTGTTGCATCACCTCTGGCTTTTATAACAGCTTGCAGTCTCTGAGGCATGGACTTAATGAGTGACAAACTACTCTTCATCAATCTGGCTCCAACTTTCTCTGATTGCTGTTGCCAGATCAGTTTTGCAGGTTGGAGCCTTGTCATGGACCATTTTCTTCAACTTCCACCAAAGATTTTCAATTGGATTAAGATCCGGACTATTTACAGGCCATGACATTGACCCTATGTGTCTTTTTGCAAGGAATGTTTTCACAGTTTTTGCTCTATGGCAAGATGCATTATCATCTTGAAAAAATGATTTCATCATCCCCAAACATCCTTTCAATTGATGGGATAAGAAAAGTGTCCAAAATATCAATGTAAACTTGTGCATTTATTAATGATGTAATGACAGCCATCTCCCCAGTGCCTTTACCTGACATGCAGCCCCATATCATCAATGACTGTGGAAATGTACATGTTCTCTTCAGGCAGTCATCTTTATAAATCTGATTGGAACGGCACCAAACAAAAGTTCCAGCATCATCACCTTGCCCAATGCAGATTCGAGATTGATCACTGAATATGACTTTCATCCAGTCATCCACAGTCCACGATTGCTTTCCTTAGCCCATTGTAACCTTGTTTTTTTTTCTGTTTAGGTGTTAATGATGGTTTTCGTTTAGCTTTTCTGTATGTAAATCCCATTTCCTTTAGGTGGTTTCTTACAGTTTGGTCACAGACGTTGACTCCAGTTTCCTCCCATTCGTTCCTCATTTGTTTTGTTGTGCATTTTCGATTTTTGAGACATACTGCTTTAAGTTTTCTGTCTTCACGCGTTGTCTTCCTTCGTCTACCAGTCTGTTTGCCTTTAACAACCTTCCCATGTTGTTTGTATTTGGTCCAGAGTTTAGACACAGCTGACTGTGAACAACCAACATCTTTTGCAACATTGCGTGATGATTTACCCTCTTTAAGAGTTTGATAATCCTCTCCTTTGTTAAGTTGATAAAGCCAAAATTAATGTGCTTGATGAGTTTAGGAGTTAAACCATTGTTGCTATTAAACTAACTGAAGTCAAACTTTTTAGTCTGGCCACAGTGGAGCTTGAAGGCCTGCACACAACAGACATGATATTAATGGCATCGTTTGCACATTCATAGATTTGGATGGCAGCAGATGGACATTCAGTAGTATGAATCCTAAATACATCTTGTTCAGAGTCGCACAAGTTTGTAGACAAAAGGGGGTTTAGCACACGTTTTACGCCAGTTGTCTTTCCTGATGCAACTCCGGTTACACCTGGAAAAATGCACGCACACACACACAGCCCCTGGTCTTCCTAAGAGGTCTGAAAGTACTGATCAGGACCTACACCGTTTAGTTTCTGAGCTCAGCTGTGATCAGATGGACAGAAAACAGAGCGGCTGTGCTTTAGCGTAGATGCTGTATGTGCCATTAACAAAAAATTACAATTAAAAATTGTGCTCTCAAAAGTAACATTTTCAATAAAAAAAAAACACTAATGTCTGAACATTGTTTTTAGCCAGGTACTTAGAGTGAGGAGGCAGCTAAAGTGTTCATCTTCATTCAGTAAGGGGCAAACTGCAGAAATAAAACACCCCATGCAAGTGTCATTCAGCCAATTTACAAGCAAAAAACACAATCCAGCTTTTGTAGTTATGGCTTCTGAAATGCAGTATCAATTTCCGCATGTGACCATACTCGCCACTTCTGAATGACAGTCAACAAAGTTTGAATGCTGCTTTTGTTACTGAAAAAGATGGCAAAGGCCAGGGTGGCAAGGCTTTTCTGTATGTAAATCACATTTCCTTTAGGCGGTTTCTTACAGTTCGGTCACAGACGTTGACTCCAGTTTCCTCCCATTCGTTCCTCATTTGTTTTGTTGTGCATTTTCGATTTTTGAGACATATTGCTTTAAGTTTTCTGTCTTGACGCGTTGTCTTCCTTGATCTACCGGTATGTTTGCCTTTAACAACCTTCCCATGTTTGTATGTTTGTAGAGTTTAGACACAGCTGACTGTGAACAACCAACATCTTTTGCAACATTGCGTGATGATTTACCCTCTTTTAAAGAGTTTGATAATCCTCTCCTTTGTTTCAATTGACATCTCTCGTGGTGGAGCCATGATTCATGTCAGTCCACTTGGTGCAACAACTCTCCAAGGGGTGATCACTCCTTTTTAGATGCAGACTAACGAGCAGATTTGATGCAGGTGTTAGTTTTGGGGATGAAAATTTACAGGGTGATTCCATAATTTATTCCTCAGAATTGAGTGAGTCCATATTTTTTTTCCCTCTGCTTGGTCTAAAAAAGTAACCGTTACTGACTGCCACAAATTTTTTTTCTGATTTCTTATAGTGTTTCTTAAAGCCAGAAAGTTGCCATTTGAAATGACTTTAGTTTTGTGTCATGCCTGTGATCTGCTTTTTTTTTTTTTTTTTTTTTTTACAAAATTAAACAACTGAATGAACATCCTCCGTGGCCGGTGATTCCATAATTATTGCCAGGGGTTGTACATACCCATCCATCAGACGTCTCCATTACGGTAATGTGAAATGATTTATTCTGAAATGTCGGTCTTCTCTCCTCCGGGAGCAAATGCTGAAACTCACTTCACAAATACAATTTCCAGTTTTACAAATGTAATTTTTTTTTTTGCAAATTAAGTTTTATATTTGCAAATGCAACATTATTTTCAAAGACCAATTTACAAGTCACAAATATGAAATTTGCATTTGTGGGTATCTGAACACATTTGCAAATCAATGATTTATTTGTAGATCACCCTGTGTGCATTTACAAATATTAATGAGACAATTTTAACCCCATACTTATAGTCCAGAAATGACGGTATTTGTTTTGACTTTGTGTATTGTTTTGCTTTCTTTGGACACTTGCTTTGGCAATGTAAACATATGCTTCCTATCCTAATGAAGCCTCTGAAAAGATTATTACATGGATACATTACTGTAGATGAATTACTGCAGGGACATTGGTCAAGTGGTGACAAACTCTGCACCCCTCCCCTAAAGAACATTATTATTCTGACTACTTTTTATTTCATTGTGAAGAAGTCATTATGTATATGGGCAGTTGCAAATGTGTTTTTAAACTCGCACTCAGCCACGTACATCGGGCAGTTACAGTGAAACACTGCAGTTGTTTGTCCAAGTAGTGTTGCCATACCACAGCTGGCGCAAATCAGGTAGCAACAAACTAGCTGTTGAAAATTGCATTCGAGTAATCACAAAACTTGTAATTAATTTGATTGAATATGTTTAAGTGACCTGTCAGTTCTATGTGGCAGGTAAGGTGGTAGTTCAACAACAGTTTTTCTGAAGTACTACAGGAGATGAGAGTTTTTATACAAAGAACACCTACATCATGCCCCAGTGATGCCAGTGCTCCCTTTTTGGGCCTCTTTTGCACTGAGAGAGGCTGATGGCGTCTCTGGCCCAGTTATCCACCAGCTGGTGCAGGTCATCTGTGAATGTGCCTTTGCACTTCTGGCTGTGAGAAGCAGGAGCGTTGGGTCCAGTTTCCTGGGTCTGGTAGGGGCCTGGAACACTTTGAGCCAGTCCCTATGACTCCTAAAAATTCAGAGAAAAATGCTGAAATGTGGAAGCAAAAATTACAGTGATCATAGTGATCGTAGGCGATAAGCGTGTGCAGACCTGTGGAGCACGAGCTGAGGCTGGACATGGATGGACAGGTTACCAACTGCTGTGGAGACGTGATGTTAACGGCTTCTGATGACTCCGCTGCTTCAGGTGAACTCTGCGTTGGTTTGGACCCTGAAGCAAGGGGGCTCAGAGCTGAGGAACCTGGACATAGAGGGTTACTTTGAAACATACAGCATCATGTTTTTGATGAAATGGTCAGGAAGCAGAGGTTGGAGTTGAGACTTTAAAGAAAATCCAATTCACCATTTTTGCTCGAGTGTAGGGGTGTGTGCTGCCCACTATTGCGAGATGATTTGTGGCTTTTGCGTCGACGTCGACTTCCAGCTATCGCCACAGCCGGGGAGAAGACAGCAGAGGGAGGGGGTTTTCCCATCCGCATGAAAAGAGCATCTATCTCCTCCTTCTGACGAGAGTGCAAAGCTTGAATCTCCTTCATATGCCTGAGAGGGAAAGTCAAAGTTTAATAAGAAAAGTCAATACTTTTCTGAAACTGAATCTCAAAATGAGCAGCAAAAATCGACAAAGAGGACGGTGAAGATATACTTTTCTCTCAGGCGGCTAATTTCCCTCTGCAAAGCTTTGTCCTCAGTCTCTGAGTCATTGTCACTGCTGACCGAATGAGTATGTGCGTTATGAGGGTCAGAGGTTGTGGATGGACCATTCTGCACAATAGTGTCACCTGCTGGAGCCACTGAGGACAATAAACAGTCATTACTACCTACTGCCAAGACCACTAGATTTACCAGTTGTTAAATGACTCAGTAATTTGTCATGGTAATTGACTGGTACTGGGTGCCGGCACAGACAGGACTATAACAATACTTTATTCCTGTCCTGAACACACCTGTAACAGAAAAACGGCCCACTTTGGAAGCTGTGGTGGGTGTTTCCACAGCCCAGGTGCTTGTGGAGACCTGGAAACGGCCAATAGTGGTCGGCTGGCTATCAGGACCAGCAGGAAGAGAGGAGGTTCCATTCACAACGCCAATTTCACAGATGCCTTTGGACAGAGAGGATGTTCTGTGCAGAGTACTTTCTGGACTTGAGGGTGAGGAAGAGGATGATGAAGAGGAGGAGGAGGAAGAAGAAGAAGATGGTGTGAGGGAGGAAGAAGAGATGATATTGGGGGGGTCTGGACCGCTGCTTGGTGAGCCATCAGCAGTGATGGAGACCTGATTAAAAATAATGAAATTTGAGTTTAATCAACAGAGTTGTTCATTTTTTTCCCAATGAAAAACAAAACAAAAACAACAAAAAAGGCCATTTTAAGAAGCAACTGACTTGGAAACGTCCCAGAGTGAAGCTTGATGCGGGAGGCTGGACTCTGTTCCCGCCCTGGACGGTCTCTGGACTTAGAGCTCTTCGCAACTTAGCATCCAAACAATCCAGGGGTTGCTGGGACTGTGGAGTCACACAATCAGGATATATGAGGAACAATTTAAGTCATACAAAAGTAAACCTCCCACACAGGAGTTACAGATGTCAAATCTTTGATGATTTTTGGGTACAATTTCAATTAATAAATAAGCCACATAATGGGAAATTTTCTTCACTACAGAAGTAATAATGATGTGTGTACTTCAACTCATTAACAGTCTCCCACTATGACATGGAAATATGTGGTTGACATTACCGGAGTTGGTCCAGGAAATGGGGGTACTATCTCTGAGGGAGGGGTACCAGCTTGATCAAAACCAGCAGGTAAAGTCTGAAAAGTACAAAAAATAAGAAAAAAACCTAATCATGATCAACAGCACCATTATTCCCAGACTGTGTAAATTTCCCCAACCTGTGCCCTGGGTTTAGTTGGAGTACTCTGGACATGTCCTGCAGGAGTGACCCCTTGTCCGGGCGTGGGGGTAGGACCGAGGACACCCTGTACACCTGAGGTCAGGGGCAGGTTAGATGGGGGCACCAGGGCTATTCCAGGTGGAGGGGAAGACGTCCCAGTTGGAGGAGAGGAGGTGCCTGTGCTCTGACAGGACTCCACGGCTGTGGAGGAGGTAGGACAGGTCTGATCTTTGAAAAGGGACCGCAACTTCTTATCTAGAGCTTGGATGTCATCTCTACCGGAGGCTTTGGTCTGAGGCTCAGAACCCTCCATTTCTACAGTTGTGGTTGGACTTGACTCTGACCTAGGCAAAGAGGAGGGAGCTGGAGGCTGGGAAGAAACAGGAACCGGCTGATTCTGAGAAGATGTAACAGCACAATTAAGAGACCTGCTGTCTGAAGCAGGTATAGTCGTGATGCTACTGGATGTGACACTATTAAACAGGAGACTGGGACAGCACTGGTACTCAGCTGGAGCCAGGGACTAATGGGACAGATGTCTGCACATCTGGAGCAGAATGACAGAAGATGAGGGAGGAACTGTGGTGAATGAAAGTTGTGAGGAGGATGTTTGGTGAGAAGGCTGTGGTGGTGGACTGGGATCACTGCTAGCAGATGTGGGAGCTTGGGGCTGAGTTGGTATAGGTGGAGGAGAAACCCTCCCAGTGGCAGGAGGTGGTGACAATCTTGTGGTTGTTGTGGAACTAACATCAGGAAATACAGTGTTAGTATTAGTAGCTGTATCATCTTGAGGAGACGGGCCATGGTCTAAGTTTTGAGTGGATGGAACAGTGCTGGGTTCTTGCTCAGTTGATGGGAGATCAATGGTGCTGGATCTCTCTACAGGCGTTTTCTTCATTTCAATGAAAGCCTGCCGGAGAGTCCCAGATGGAGCAGATAGAGAGAGGCCCAATGCTGGAAAAAGGAGCAGAAATCAGTCAAAATGTATTTTCCAGAGTACAAGCCAAACCGTATATATACTTCTTAACATTGTATAAGCCACACCTCTGTCTGTATGTGGAACATGTTTTTAACACAGGGGTTGAGTTTAACAATGGACAAGCGCTCAGTGTAGTACATGTGTACACCACAGCATATGCTGTTACTTAACATAAGGATGTTTAAATTCCAACAATAAAACAAGATGGACAAATAAACATGCAATGATGACATACTAGATGCTATTTGACGCAGATGAACTTGGATTGCTGACTCACAGTGTTGAGAATACTATTAAAACTTGAGTTCATTTGATATTTTATCAGCTCCTTAATTTGGGATTTTTGTGAACTGTTGTAGTGCACTTTTAGTTTCTTTTGTTTGGTATGTTGGTTCCTGGGAAAGTCCTACATAATTTATTGTTTTTAATACAGTAAGGCTGCCCTGCATGCTGCTGACACTGCTTTGTTGGTCTTTAACTGCTGATTTGCACTGCATTTGTCATGAACAAGCCATTATTTTGTTTAGCATCATCCAGATTTATCTGTGAGTTGCCTATAGTCTCTCTGACAGGTACTGAAATTTCATAGAAAAATTCTGCACGGTTCCAGAGATATGCACGAAATTTACCCCAAAAATTTAAAAATTTTGTGTGACATTGATATTTAGCATTATTATTTAAAGTTGAATGTTAAAGAAATAACCTTGTATTTTGTCTGTCTGTGCTGCATACTAACACACAGTAATACATTTTTGTAAAGGCAGAAATGTCATTTCCTAGAAAAAAACATGTTTCTAAAGCAAGGCAAAACTGTCGCAAGCGTAACGTTGAGAATAAGTCCTTGATTATTTGTGTCAAAACATTAGCTATATCTCCTACTCTGCTTCAACAGACTAATTATATTACTTGTTCAATAATACAGGAAGTAATGGACAGAATCTGTTTCAGTCTTCTGCAGACTAAAGAAGATACCGCCAAGTGTTGTCGCAAGCATTATGCTCTAGCACATTATAGTATATATGCACTGAATTTTCTAGCAATGACTGAACCGAGACCAATAGAAATATTGAAACTCTGATATATAACCATACCTAAAATGGTAACATTTCACTTTTAAATTTTGAGGGTTATGTCACACTTTGGCTTCATTATTTTTGAACTAGGCCTTAATGTACAATGGACATTCAAACCAAACTAACAGCTGATCTCAAAGTGGTTAGTCATTGGCTTCAGCTCAGTAGACCAACCCTAAATGCAAAAAAGATCAAATGCGTGGCTCTTGCTTGCCTCTACTGGTGGTTGGCTCTCACTGCGGTATTGTATCACTTCCTGTTCCGGAGCACAGCGGTGTTTTGCTGTATCTGTTAGCTGTTTAATCTGCGCAGTCAGATTGATCTAGTTACCTAGATAACGATTTGTTTCACAGTGTAATCTTAACGTGCCTTAACTAAAGCACTCCCTCTGCTGAATCACCTCTAAATTATTTACACATTATTCACTTTGTGTGTTTTTAGGAATCCGCTAGCTTAGCGCAGCTACTAGCTCTTAACCGGTTTAGCATGGCGGCTTCTCCTGTCTCTCCCGCAGTTTTCTGCTCTGGATGTGAAACGTTTAGTTATTCCTCGGCCTCCTTTAGCAGTAATGGTACTTGTAATAAGTGTAGCTTATTCGTAGCTTTGGAGGCCAGGCTGGGCGAATTGGAGACTCGGCTCCGCACTGTGGAAAATTCTACAGCTAGCCAGGCCCCTGTAGTCGGTGCGGACCAAGGTAGATTAGCCGCCGTTAGTTTCCCTCTGGCAGATCCCGAGCAGCCGGGAAAGCAGGCCGACTGGGTGACTGTGAGGAGGAAGCGTAGCCCTAAACAGAAGCCCCGTGTACACCACCAACCCGTTCACATTTCTAACCGTTTTTCCCCACTCGAAGACACACCCGCCGAGGATCAAACTCTGGTTATTGGCGACTCTGTTTTGAGAAATGTGAAGTTAGCGACACCAGCAACCATAGTCAATTGTCTTCCGGGGGCCAGAGCAGGCGACATTGAAGGAAATTTGCTGGCTAAGGCTAAGCGTAAATTTGGTAAGATTGTAATTCACGTCGGCAGTAATGACACCCGGTTAGGCCAATCGGAGGTCACTAAAATTAACATTGAATCGGTGTGTAACTTTTCAAAAACAATGTCGGCCTCTGTAGTTTTCTCTGGGCCCCTCCCCAATCGGACCGGGAGTGACATGTTTAGCAGCATGTTCTCCTTGAATTGCTGGCTGTCTGAGTGGTGTCCAAAAAATGAGGTGGGCTTCATAGATAATTGGCAAAGCTTCTGGGGAAAACCTGGTCTTGTTAGGAAAGACGGCATCCATCCCACTTTGGATGGAGCAGCTCTCATTTCTAGAAATCTGGCCAATTTTCTTAAATCCTCCAAACCGTGACTATCCAGGGTTGGGACCAGGAAGCAGAGTTGTAGTCTTACACACCTCTCTGCAGCTTCTCTCCCCCTGCCATCCCCTCATTACCCCATCCCCGTAGAGACGGTGCCTGCTCCCAGACCACCAATAACCAGCAAAAATCTATTTAAGCATAAAAATTCAAAAAGAAAAAATAATATAGCACCTTCAACTGCACCACAGACTAAAACAGTTAAATGTGGTCTATTAAACATTAGGTCTCTCTCTTCTAAGTCCCTGTTAGTAAATGATATAATAATTGATCAACATATTGATTTATTCTGCCTTACAGAAACCTGGTTACAGCAGGATGAATATGTTAGTTTAAATGAGTCAACACCCCCGAGTCACACTAACTGCCAGAATGCTCGTAGCACGGGCTGAGGCGGAGGATTAGCAGCAATCTTCCATTCCAGCTTATTAATTAATCAAAAACCCAGACAGAGCTTTAATTCATTTGAAAGCTTGACTCTTAGTCTTGTTCATCCAAATTGGAAGTCCCAAAAACCAGTTTTATTTGTTGTTATCTATCGTCCTCCTGGTCGTTACTGTGAGTTTCTCTGAATTTTCAGACCTTTTGTCTGACTTAGTGCTTAGCTCAGATAAGATGATTATAGTGGGCGATTTTAACATCCACACAGATGCTGAGAATGACAGCCTCAACACTGCATTTAATCTATTATTAGACTCAATTGGCTTTGCTAAAAATGTAAATGAGTCCACCCACCACTTTAATCATATCTTAGATCTTGTTCTGACTTATGGTATGGAAATTGAAGACTTAACAGTATTCCCTGAAAACTCCCTTCTGTCTGATCATTTCTTAATAACATTTACATTTACTCTGATGGACTACCCAGCAGTGGGGAATAAGTTTCATTACACTAGATGTCTTTCAGAAAGCGCTGTAACTAGGTTTAAGGATATGATTCCTTCTGTATGTTCTCTAATGCCATATACCAACACAGTGCAGAATAGCTACCTAAACTCTTTAAGTGAGATAGAGTATCTCGTCAATAGTTTTACATCCTCATTGAAGACAACTTTGGATGCTGTAGCTCCTCTGAAAAGAGAGCTTTAAATCAGAAGTGCCTGACTCCGTGGTATAACTCACAAACTCACAGCTTAAAGCAGATAACCCGTAAGTTGGAGAGGAAATGGCGTCTCACTAATTTAGAAGATCTTCACTTAGCCTGGAAAAAGAGTCTGTTGCTCTATAAAAAAGCCCTCCGTAAAGCTAGGACATCTTACTACTCATCACTAATTGAAGAAACTAAGAACAACCCCAGGTTTCTTTTCAGCACTGTAGCCAGGCTGACAAAGAGTCAGAGCTCTACTGAGCCGAGTATTCCTTTAACTTTAACTAGTAATGACTTCATAACTTTTTTTTGCTAATAAAATTTTAACTATTAGAGAAAAAATTACTCATAACCATCCCAAAGACGTATCGTTATCTTTGGCTGCTTTCAGTGATGCCAGTATCTGGTTAGACTCTCTCTCTCAGATTGTTCTGTCTGAGTTATTTTCATTAGTTACTTCATCCAAACCATCAACATGTCTATTAGACCCCATTCCTACCAGGCTGCTCAAGGAAGCCCTACCATTATTTAATGCTTTGATCTTAAATATGATCACTCTATCTGTATTAGTTGGCTATGTACCACAGGCTTTTAAGGTGGCAGTAATTAAACCATTACTTAAAAAGCCATCACTTGACCCAGCTATCTTAGCTAATTATAGGCCAATCTCCAACCTTCCTTTTCTCTCAAAGATTCTTGAAAGGGTAGTTGTAAAACAGCTAACTGATCATCTGCAGAGGAATGGTCTATTTGAAGAGTTTCAGTCAGGTTTTAGAATTCATCATAGTACAGAAACAGCATTAGTGAAGGTTACAAATGATCTTATGGCCTCAGACAGTGGACTCATCTCTGTGCTTGTTCTGTTAGACCTCAGTGCTGCTTTTGATACTGTTGACCATAAAATTTTATTACAGAGATTAGAGCATGCCATAGGTATTAAAAGGCACTGCGCTGCGGTGGTTTGAATCATATTTATCTAATAGATTACAATTTGTTCATGTAAATGGGGAATCTTCTTCACAGACTAAGGTTAATTATGGAGTTCCACAAGGTTCTGTGCTAGGACCAATTTTATTCACTTTATACATGTTTCCCTTAGGCAGTATTATTAGACGGCATTGCTTAAATTTTCATTGTTACGCAGATGATACCCAGCTTTATCTATCCATGAAGCCAGAGGACACACACCAATTAGCTAAACTGCAGGATTGTCTTACAGACATAAAGACATGGATGACCTCTAATTTCCTGCTTTTAAACTCAGATAAAACTGAAGTTATTGTACTTGGCCCCACAAATCTTAGAAACATGGTGTCTAACCAGATCCTTACTCTGGATGGCATTACCCTGACCTCTAGTAATACTGTGAGAAATCTTGGAGTCATTTTTGATCAGGATATGTCATTCAAAGCGCATATTAAACAAATATGTAGGACTGCTTTTTTGCATTTACGCAATATCTCTAAAATTAGAAAGGTCTTGTCTCAGAGTGATGCTGAAAAAACTAATTCATGCATTTATTTCCTCTAGGCTGGACTATTGTAATTCATTATTATCAGGTTGTCCTAAAAGTTCCCTGAAAAGCCTTCAGTTAATTCAAAATGCTGCAGCTAGAGTACTAACGGGGACTAGAAGGAGAGAGCATATCTCACCCATATTGGCCTCTCTTCATTGGCTTCTTGTTAATTCTAGAATAGAATTTAAAATTATTCTTCTTACGTATAAGGTTTTGAATAATCAGGTCCCATCTTATCTTAAGGACCTCATAGTACCATATCACCCCAATAGAGCGCTTCGCCCTCAGACTGCAGGCTTACTTGTAGTTCCTAGGGTTTGTAAGAGTAGAATGGGAGGCAGAGCCTTCAGCTTTCAGGCTCCTCTCCTGTGGAACCAGCTCCCAATTCGAATCAGGGAGACAGACACCCTCTCTACTTTTAAGATTAGGCTTAAAACTTTCCTTTTTGCTAAAGCTTATAGTTAGGGCTGGATCAGGTGACCCTGAACCATCCCATATTTATGCTGCTATAGACAGACTGCTGGGGGGTTCCCATGATGCACTGAGTGTTTCTTTCTCTTTTTGCTCTGTATGCACCACTCTGCATTTAATCATTAGTGATTGATCTCTGCTCCCTTCCACAGCATGTCTTTTTCCTGGTTTTCTCCCTCAGCCCCAACCAGTCCCAGCAGAAGACTGCCCCTCCCTGAGCCTGGTTCTGCTGGAGGTTTCTTCCTGTTAAAAAGGAGTTTTTCCTTCCCACTGTTGCCAAGTGCTTGCTCACAGGGGGTCGTTTTGACCGTTGGGGTTTTTACGTAATTATTGTATGGCCTTGCCTTACAATATAAAGCGCCTTGGGGCAACTGTTTGTTGTGATTTGGCGCTATATAAATAAAATTGATTGATTGATTGTTTGGGACCAAGCAAAGGATACCCCCAGAAAAATAAACACCGAAGATTAGGATTTCTGATTCAACACTGGAATTAGTTCCTGTTCCTGGATCATTTGGCAGTGGACTGATCGACACAAACGGACAAATACTGGATTCAATCCCAATCCGTTGTCAGAGCTTTTTACAAATATAATCTGTGATATTTTCAGTCCAGCAATCTTCTTTATAAGACAATGATTGCACCAATAACTGCAAATGGAGATAGTCTGTAGATACAACCCCTGGCAAAAATTATGTAATCACCGGCCTCGGAGGATGTTCATTCAGTTTAATTTTGTAGAAAAAAAAGCAGATCACAGACATGACACAAAACTAAAGTCATTTCAAATGGCAACTTTCTGGCTTTAAGAAACACTATAAGAAATCAAGAAAAAAAAATTGTGGCAGTCAGTAACGGTTACTTTTTTAGACCAAGCAGAGGGAAAAAAAAAATATGGGCTCACTCAATTCTGAGGAATAAATTATGGAATCACCTTGTAAAATTTCATCCCCAAAACTAACACCTGCATCAAATCAGATCTGCTCGTTAGTCTGCATCTAAAAAGGAGTGATCACACCTTGGAGAGCTGTTGCACCAAGTGGACTGACATGAATCATGGCTCCAACACGAGAGATGTCAATTGAAACAAAGGAGAGGATTATCAAACTCTTAAAAGAGGGTAAATCATCACGCAATGTTGCAAAAGATGGTTGTTCACAGTCAGCTGTGTCTAAACTCTGGACCAAATACAAACATGGGAAGGTTGTTAAAGGCAAACATACTGGTAGACCAAGGAAGACATCAAAGCGTCAAGACAGAAAACTTAAAATATGTCTCAAAAATCGAAAATGTACAACAAAACAAATGAGGAACAAATGGGAGGAAACTGGATTCAACATCTGTGACCGAACTGTAAGAAACCGCCTAAAGGAAATGGGATTTACATACAGAAAAGCTAAACGAAAGCCATCATTAACACCTAAACAGAAAAAAACGAGGTTACAATGGGCTAAGGAAAAGGAAACGTGGACTGTGGATGACTGGATGAAAGTCATATTCAGTGATGAATCTCGAATCTGCATTGGGCAAGATGATGATGCTGGAACTTTTATTTGGTGCCGTTACAATCAGATTTATAAAGATGACTGCCTGAAGAGAACATGTACATTTCCACAGTCATTGATGATATGGGGCTGCATGTCAGGTAAAGGCACTGGGGAGATGGCTGTCATTACATCATCAATAAATGCACAAGTTTACGTTGATATTTTGGACACTTTTCTTATCCCATCAATTGAAAGGATGTTTGGGGATGATGAAATCATTTTTCAAGATGATAATACATCTTGACACAGAGCAAAAACTGTGAAAACATTCCTTGCAAAAAGACACATAAGGTCAATGTCATGGCCTGCAAATACTCCAGATCTTAATCCAACTGAAAATCTTTGGTGGAAGTTGAAGAAAATGGTCCATGACAAGGCTCCAACCTGCAAAGCTGATCTGGCAACAGCAATCAGAGAAAGTTGGAGCCAGATTGATTAAGAGTACTGTTTGTCACTCATTAAGTCCATGCCTCAGAGACTGCAAGGTGTTATAAAAGCCAGAGGTGGTGCAAAAAAATACTAGTGATGTGTTGGAGCGTTCTTTTGTTTTTCATGATTCCATCATTTTTTCATCAGAATTGAGTGATTCCATATTTTTTTCCCTCTGCTTGGTCTAAAAAAGTAACCGTTACTGACTGCCACAATTTGTTTTCCTGATTTCTTATAGTGTTTCTTAAAGCCAGAAAGTTGCCATCTGAAATGACTTTAGTTTTGTGTCATGTCTGAAATCTGCTTTTTTTCTACAAAATTAAACAACTGAATGAACATCCTCCGAGGCCGGTGATTCCACAATTTTTGCCAGGGGTTGTAGAATACGAAAGTGACAAAACAGGGCTGACCGCATGATCCTTCAGTGTAGTCAATAGGTTCACATTTCAGAGCTTCACAGCAGACTTCAATGGCAGGCATGATGTTAACGTAAAACTTCACAAAGCAGTTCTGGTATGGAAGTGTCTTATGTGACTTGACCACATATTTAAGAAGGAAGTTTGTATCAACCAAAGGGTTTCACAACCACAGAAGAAGACACATTGCTTAAGGATTGTTAGTGCCTTGGGTTTACAGCGGTGTCGTGAAAAACCTGTTATAATGGTGCTGTTTTGTTTAATAATCTACCTACATTGACTCAGAATTGCAAGACTTACAAACTTACAATTGCAAGACAGTACAAACTGCTCTACACAGTATTTTACTTCTTAATTACATGACTAAGTGCAACCTGACAGACAAATAGTATTAACTGTCGATTTTATCCCATTTATTTTAGACTACTTATTGGTTTATTTTATTTTCTCATTTAAAATAGTGTCTGTTCATTTTAATGTGACATGCTTAAGAATGACTGACTGTATATTTTGTGAGGATCCAATGGAGAGATGTTCATAGTGACATTTTGAGAGTGTACTGTGCATCAAACTGGGCTATCCTGAATTAAAACAAACAAAAAACTATTATTATTATTGCCATTATTATTAACAATGAATGCATGGTGTTCCAGTGTATAATTTACTCTGGATTGTAAATTGGAGGACCCCCCCCCCCCACACACACACACACACCAAAAAAGTAATCTAAATGTGGGGGTGGGGGATAAAAAAGAAATCTGAAGGTGGATGGGAGGAGCATGAGGGCTTCAGGAAGGCTGTGGAACCCACTAACAGTTCTATGTCATAAATATGCACAAATAGAGTATGTGCATATTTGATTATTCCTGTGTACAACAGCAACTTAGACCGTAGACAAAACATAACTTAGACAATAGGGATGCACCGATACAACTTTTCACTTCCAATCCAATCCCAATATCTGAATTTGGATATCTGTCGATACTGACACTTTTACAATCTGATACCAGAGCTCTGTTTGCTTTAATATTATTATTATTGTTGATTTTATATGAGGATTTTCTTAAAAAGGAAACCTGAAAGTTCAGCTACAATTTGCCAGAAGGTATATATCTAAGATGAAAGCCTAGATTTGATGTTTTGGTGAAAGAATTAAGTACTTTTAATTTTTATAGACTTTTATAGAATTATTTTTATAGACTTAAAGATAAAAGACAGCACTCTCTGTCCATCTCTCTCTCTCTCCTCAATTTCAATCAATCAATCAATTTTATTTATTTAACGCCAAATCACAACAAACAGTTGCCCCAAGGCGCTTTATATTGTAAGGCAAGGCCATACAATAATTATGGAAAAACCCCAACGGTCAAAACGACCCCCTGTGAGCAAGCACTTGACGACAGTGGGAAGGAAAAACTCCCTTTTAACAGGAAGAAACCTCCAGCAGAACCAGGCTCAGGGAGGGGCAGTCTTCTGCTAGGACTGGTTGGGGCTGAGGGAGAGAACCAGGAAAAAGACATGCTGTGGAGGGGAGCAGAGATCGATCACTAATGATTAAATGCAGAGTGGTGCATACAGAGCAAAAAGAGAAAGAAACAGTGCATCATGTCTGTCTCCCTGATCTGAATTGGGAGCTGGTTCCACAGGAGAGGAGCCTGAAAGCTGAAGGCTCTGCCTCCCATTCTACTCTTACAAACCCTAGGAACTACAAGTAAGCCTGCAGTCTGAGAGCAAAGCGCTTTATTGGGGTGATATGGTACTATGAGGTCCTTAAGATAAGATGGGACCTGATTATTCAAAACCTTATAAATAAGAAGAAGAATTTTAAATTCTATTCTAGAATTAACAGGAAGCCAATGAAGAGAGGCCAATATGGGTGAGATATGCTCTCTCCTAGTCCCCGTTAGTACTCTAGCTGCAGCATTTTGAATTAACTGAAGGCTTTTTAGGGAACTTTTAGGACAACCTGATAATAATGAATTACAATAGTCCAGCCTAGAGGAAATAAATGCATGAATTAGTTGTTCAGCATCACTCTGAGACAAGACCTTTCTAATTTTAGAGATGTTGCGTAAATGCAAAAAAGCAGTCCTACATATTTGTTTAATATGCGCACTGAATGACATATCCTGATCAAAAATGACTCCAAGATTTCTCACAGTATTACTAGAGGTCAGGTCAATTTCAGTGGAGCTTTAATGACATGGGAAACATACACTTGCTTTGACAATGTAAACGTAACAGTAAAAATGAAGTCCTTTCTCTCTGTCTCTCTCAATTCAATTTCAATTGAAAAACATACGTTAACATTGTCAAAGCAAGTGTTGGAGGAAAAAAGTCCTCTCTCTCCCTCCCTCGCCATTTTCCTGCTGAGCAAACAAAGCCTTTCAACTGTAAAATAAACTCCAATTTTCTAAACGCATCATCAGCGGTGCTCATGCGAGTAACTCTAGATAAACACTGAAGAATTTTGGTGGAGGTTTCCCGTTCAGTGGAGTGAATCTCTGTTCGGCTGTCCTCAGCTGTGCTCTGAGCTGCTGTTAAAGCGTTTCCCAGCCTTGGGATGTTGAAGCGGCTTATTTTTCAGTAACAATTTAGTTCATTTTTCAGAAAATCCATGCTCAGCGGAACAGACCATTTGAACTCAAGAGTTGGGCAGAAATTTGCCATTACCGGTAGCTTAAAACTCGGCTGCTGTGCGCAGAAGAAACAGCTCGGCTTCAGTTTAGAAACCTCCCTCTCATCCTTCTCAGCAGTAAACAGAGCAGAGAGCAGGCAGCACTAGAGAGGTTTCATAGACGTGATTTCTCACCAGTATCGGAAAATCCCGCAAGGTTGAATCAGGAAATTCTGATCCGTGAATTACAGCGAGGAAAATAAGTATTTGAACACCCTGCGATTTTGCAAGTTCTCCCACTTAGAAAACATGGAGGGGTCTGAAATTTTCATCTTAGGTGCAAGTCCACTGTGAGAGACAATCTAAAAAAAAAAAAAAATCCCGAAATCACAATGTATGATTTTTTACAAATTTATTTGTATGTTACTGTTGCAAATAAGTATTTGAACACTTAATAACCAACAAGAATTCTGGCTCACACAGACCTGTTCATTTTTCTTTAAGAAGCCTTCTTATTCTGCAATCTTTACCTGTATTAACTGCACCTGTTTGAACTTGTTACCTGTATAAAAGACACCTGTTCACACACTCGATCACACTCCAACCTGTCCACCATAGCCAAGACCAAAGTTAGTAACATGATGCTGTTATGGTTTAAAATCCTGCAGGGCAGGAAGGTCCCCCTGCTCAAGTCAGCACATCTCCAGGCCCATTTGAAGTTCACCAGTGACCATCTGGATGATCCAGAGGAGGCATAGGAGAAGGTCATGTGGTCAGATGAGACCAGAATAGAGCTTTTTGGAATCAACTCCACTTACCATGTTTAGAGGATGAGAACAACCCCAAGAAAACCATCCCAACCGTGAAGCATGGGGGTGGAAACATCATACTCTGGGGGTGCTCTTCTGCAAAGGGGACAGGACGACTGCACCGTATTGAAGGGAGGATGGATGGGGTCATGTATTGTGAGATTTTGGCAAACAACCTCCTTCCCTCAGCAAGTGCATTCAAGATGGGTCATGGCTGGGTCTTCCAGCATGACAATGACCCCAAACACACAGCCAGGGAACTAAGGAGGGGCTCCGTAAGAAGCATTTCAAGGTCCTGGAGTGGCCTGGCCAGTCTCCAGAACTAAACTCAATAGAAAATCTTTGGAGGGAGCTGAAACTCCAAACCTGAAAGATTTGGAGAGGATTTGTATGGATGAGTGGACCAAAATCCCTGCTGCAGTGTGTGCAAACCTGGTGAAAAACTACAGGAAATGTTTGACCTCTGTAATTGCAAACAAAGGCTACTGTACCAAATATTAACATTGATTTTCACAGGTGTTCAAATACTTATTTGCAGCAGTAACATACAAATAAATTATTTTAAAAAAATCATACATTGTGATTTCCGGATTTTTTTTTTAGATTATGTCTCTCACAGTGGACATGCACCTAAGATGAAAATTTCAGACCCCTCCATGATTTCTAAGTGGGAGAACTTGCAAAATTGCAGGGTGTTCAAATACTTATTTTCCTCACTGTACGTAGGTATCGGAACCCAATCCGGGATCGGAGCAGCCCCAACCCTGTTAGAGAAGTTTAGATAAAATCTTAATCCTAAACTCAGTGTGCAGGGCTGTGAAATGAAAATTGTAAAATCCGAGGAAAATTTGCAGGGGGTCTGGGGGGCACAGCTCCCCAGGAGCTGGGGTCTAGTGCCTTGTGGGGCCCCAGAAACCAAATTAAATTTTCATCTACTGATACATTTTCAACATCTCCTGGAAGAACAAATCTAAAAGTTAGTGCATATAGTGCATTAAACCATGTCAAAAACCACAGCTAAAGATTGTTGAATATTTTAAAAATCAGGGTAAAATATCAGTAACATACCTTACAGTAAAAAAGCCACACATTTATGTGTAAATTCCTGTAAATCCACTCAAAGCCACAGTATCTTTTTTTCCCAAGAAAAAAGTCTAAATTGATAAAAACTAATTTACATTGTTGTGTAAATTCATGTAGCCTAAATTCATTCAAAGGCACAATGTCTTGTTTTTCAATGAAAAAGTCTAGATTAATGAAAGAAAAAAAAAAGGCACATAATCTTTTCTGAAATCCTGTTTGAACAGCACAATGTTTATTTTCCAGAGAAAGAAAAAAATTCTTACCAGTTCGCTTTTCCCGTTCATCTTTCAGGTGTGTTCATGAAGCCAGCAACAATTCCACGGATTCTTGTCCTTATCACACTTTTTCAAACCGTCTTTCTCGCCATCTTCACTCTGTCTGATGTCGCTCCGTGACACAGACATGATGCAAAATTCTTCTTTTAAAAACTTTAAAGTTCTAAAAGTGTGCAATGTCCACATGCTACGTTTAGCTAAGGTTCGCACAGGAGAAACAGTGTCACCGCAGCAACCAACCAGTCCCGCTTTACGACAACTGTCATAGCCAGGCTTTGAGTAGCATATTTCCTCCGCGGAGATTCGCGAGGAAACTGATATGTATCTGTAACACACAGATCAGTGTCTGCAGACTTATAAAACTTGCATGATGTCGTAAAAAAAAAAGAACACCTTACAATAAGCATTTAAAAAACTCAGTAACGATCACGATTAAAGAGTACAACACTAACAACCCCCCCCCCCCCCCCCCCCCCCCGCCCATGATGAAATCCGTGGAATCCTGCGGAGTTTTCACAGCCCTTAGTGTGTCATATCATTAATCCTTTTATGTACAGCAGAAAAGTATTACACTTTACTTTAAATGGAACTATACAACCAGCTGTTTTATTAACAATACTTAGCAAATGTTCAAGAACAACTGTTTCACTCACTTCCCACCAGGTGGGCTGGCTTCATCCCACATCCAAAGACAAAGGTTAGATGGACTAGAAACTTTAGATTGTCCGTAGGTGTGTGTGCAGGTGTAAGTGTGTGTTTTCTCTATATGTGGCCCTGCGACCGACTGGTGTCTTTTCAGGGTGCACCCTGCTTCAAGCCCTATGACTGCTCCAGCCCCCCCCCCCACTGACCCCTAATTGGCGTCAATGATTGAAGATTAGTGAGTGAGAGTGTTTCACTCACCTGGGGCAGGTTCATCAGCTAATGAGTTAGCAGGAGGAGGGCCAGAAGTCTGCTCTTTAAGGCGAGACTCCGGCACTGGGCTCACTATAAACCGTCGTCCAGCTGAATGCACCACTTGGGCTGCAGTGCTGGGTGAAATGCCTTAAGGAAAAAGTTAAAATAAGTATCAGATATGACACAGTAACTGGATAACAGTCAATGAAACAGGGTATCAAGTACCCCATGTTGAAGAAAGTAGATAACCTGGTCGCAGGGGAGCAGACAGCTGAGGTTGATGCGGAAGATCACTCATCTGTTGAAGAAAATAATTTACATATAGCTAGTCAGTTGAAGATAAAAGTAGAGTGGCTGGGTATTTAGATAAAAATGTGTTTTATGTAAATTTAGTACCTGGGTAAAGCTTTCATTCACACCATCTCCTTTCTCATCAGCCATTTCAATAACTTCCCGGACCTGCTCAATGAAGGAGTCTCGTTCACTCTCCAGGAGGAACTCGCTCTGAACCTGAAACCAAAATAAAGCTTAAGTATGGCATCTACCTATACATATGGAAAAAGTTTCCATCAAGGAGCAGAAAATAAATGATGGGCCAAGACACAGACTGCAGGTATAAGTCAAACATGAAAAAAAAGCGTATTGCAAAAACAAGCTGCATGTCATTTACCTGAAGTTTTCCTTGGTAAACCATAGACTTTATACATAATGGACAAACCACATATATAATGGAAAACCTATGGGTGTGACATCACCCACAGGTTTTCGATAGAGAGCCAGAACACACATTATGAAGCCCACAAATTATGCTATGTTGGCAGTGCTTATTCTGCCAACATCACAACCAATGCATAAACAAAGAGGTGGAGCATGGGCAAGACTGTGTATGACCTGGGATGGACAAATGAAGTCGGATCACGTCCCTACCTTAGAGTCCAAACCTGCTAAGCTAATAGGCTAACCTCAGTTCAGGTTTTTATTAAGCCATTTTTAGGGACTGAGCGGTGGTTCACAAAGTATAGCTTTGTTGTGGGCATTAAAAATTATAACCCACTTATTTCTACTGATAGCTGCTAAAAGCTCTAATGCCATAACGTTTGGGAGTTCCAGTGTCGCAGACCAAACAATCCACCCCTAAAAATTAATCTGCCCTGCCTCCACTGTGCATGCATCATTTCGGAGCTCAGCAGCTCGTCTGAGACAGAGCCTCTTCACTCAAAGCAATCAAATGGATTAATGGGATTATTAACCATTAGATGACGAGGTAAAACCTCTTCAATCATTCTAAAGTCAGTTTTAAGCAGAAATGGGGCTGTTTTAAACAGAAAGAGGTGATACAACCCCTGGCAATAATTATGGAATTACCGGCCTCGGAGGATGTTCATTCAGTCTCTTAAAACTCTTAAAAGAGGGTAAATCATCACGCAATGTTCCAAAAGATGTTGGTTGTTCACAGTCAGCTGTGTCTAAACTCTGGGCCAAATACAAACATGGGAAGGTTGTTAAAGGCAAACATACTGGTAGACCAAGGAAGACATCAAAGCGTCAAGACAGAAAACTTAAAGCAATATGTCCCAAAAATCGAAAATGCACAACAAAACAAATGAGGAACGAATGGGAGGAAACGTCTGTGTCCGAACTGTAAGAAACCACCTAAAGGAAATGGGATTTACATACAGAAAAGCTAAACGAAAGCCATTATTAAAACCTAAACAGAAAAAAACAAGGTTACAATGGGCTAAGGAAAAGCAATCGTGGACTGTGGATGACTGGATGAAAGTCATATTCAGTGATGAATCTCGAATCTGCATTGGGCAAGGTGATGATGCTGGAACTTTTGTTTGGTGCCGTTCCAATGAGATTTATAAAGATGACTGCCTGAAGAGAACATGTAAATTTCCACAGTCATTGATGATATGGGGCTGCATGTCAGGTAAAGGCACTGGGGAGATGGCTGTCATTACATCATCAATAAATGCACAAGTTTACGTTGATATTTTGGACACTTTTCTTATTCCATCAATTGAAAGGATGTTTGGGGATGATGAAATCATTTTTCCAGATGATAATGCATCTTGGCATAGAGGAAAAACTGTGAAAACATTCCTTGCAAAAAGACACATAGGGTCAATGTCATGGCCTGTAAATAGTCCGGATCTTAATCCAACTGAAATCTTTGGTGGAAGTTGAAGAAAATGGTCCATGACAAGGCTCCAACCTGCAAAGCTGATCTGGCAACAGCAATCAGATAAAGTTGGAGCCAGATTGATGAAGAGTACCGTTTGTCACTCATTAAGTCCATGCCTCAGAGACTGCAAGCTGTTATAAAAACCAGAGGTGGTGCAACAAAATACTAGTGATGTGTTGGAGCGTTCTTTTGTTTTTCATGATTCCATAATTTTTTCCTCATAATTGAGTGATTCCATTTTTTTTTCCCCTCTGCTTGGTCTAAAAAAGTAACCGTTACTGACTGCCACAATTATTTTTCCTAATTTCTTATAGTGTTTCTTAAAGCCAGAAAGTTGCCATCTGAAATGACTTTAGTTTTGTGTCATGTCTGTGATCTGCTTTTTTCTACAAAATTAAACAACTGAATGAACATCCTCCGAGGCCGGTGATTCAATAATTTTTGCCAGGGGTTGTACTACTTGATAAAACCACATATTCACATTGGACTGTTACTGTTCTCTTCCTACATTTGTTTAAACATTTGACTTAAGCAATTTGTGCTTCTGTAACAACTGACAGTATCTTAAAATACACTAAAAATTTGATACAAGTAAAGCTACTTCTAGTGTTCATTAAGTCACCAATATAACTTTAAGCTCTCAGGAACATTGATTTGGGTTTAAATTAGATTCTTATTCACCTCGATAAATGGGAAACACAAAACAATTTTTCTACCCAATGCTGATGCCAGCATTTCTGGGATACTCACAACTTAAGTGTTATGCAAAATGACGCACAAACTTTTTTACATCAACACTTGACTTGCATGATTGAGCATGTCAAATATTTATCGATCTATTGGATGGACAGTAGATGGCAATTTTCCCATAATGCACTGTGGCATGTGTGTCTGTACTCTGAACACTAAAACCTTCAAAATTAGTGCATTACTTTAAAACTAAAACATATAGCTGATATTTTCACTTTGTAAAATGACAGAGCTGATGCTAATTTCAATAACTTGTGCGGAATTAGTTTCTTTAAAATTTTAACCATAAGTCAAGACTGTCTGCCTGTGCATGACGTGTGATATGCCTGCAAGTCTGTATGGTTTTTCTCCTTTTCTCTCTTCTTTCTCTTGGCTCACCAGGTCTCTTTTGCTGAGAGAAGGCTGACATTAAGACAGAAGCGCTGACTCGTTGTGTCAGTAGCTGCCAGTGTACTGGAGTCAATACTGAAAGCTATCGGTTTAGCTTTTAGGTGTAACTTCCACAAAATTTTTTTTTAGGGTTTTATCAGTTTAGCTTTATAAAAGTTTACTTTTCACTTAGCGGATTAACGGTCATCAAAGGTAACTTTTTGATTAGCTGTGCCGACCACTGCTCATCAGAGATGTTTACAAACAATTTTACAAATACAATCATCATGAAGACAGACCACAGACTAAATCTGACACGGGCCAGGAAAAACAAAAAAACTTTCACCACAGAAGTAAAAACCCAAATTTCTGGGAATTCCCAGAAAACTTGTAGCTGGCATAGCTTTGACATTAAAATGCTTTTACTGTTAACCAGGTTCAGGAAAATTAGTTATCAGCAACTTTAACATTTGCTTACTGACCGAAGTAACAGATACACAACACACTAGAGCTGTTTGTAACAGCTGCACACTTTCCTGTATTTGTTTTGTTTTTTTTCTTTCTTTCTAATTTGACCTGAACTTTCACAAATTTTCAGGCCCATTGACTCATGTTTGGCCAAGTAAGCCTTTTCAATGGTATGTGAAAACCTGAGTACTGTCTTCTTTGTCTTTCAGCTGTTCCCGTTAGGGGTCGCCACAGCAGATCAATCGTTTCCATCTCACCCTGTCCTCTGTATCTTCCTCTGTCACACCAACCACCTGCATGTCCTCTCTCAGCACATCCATGAACCTCCTCTTTGGTCTCCCTCTTCTCCTCCTGCCTGGTGGCTCCATCCTCGGCATCCTTCTCCCAGTATACCCTGGGTCCCTCCTCTGCACATGTCCAAACCATCTCAATCTCGCCTCTCTGACGTTGTCTCCAAACCGTCCCACCTGAGCTGTCCCTCTGATATGTTCATTCCTAATCTTGTCCATTCCTGTCACTCCCAAAGACAATCTCAACATCTTCAGCTCTGCCACCTCCAGCTCTGCCTCCTGTCTTTTTGTTAGTGCCACTGTCTCTAAACCATACAACATAGCTGGTCTCACTACTGTTTTGTAAACTTTCCTCTTCACTCTTGCTGATATTCTTCGGTCACACATCACTCCTGCCACCTTTCTCCACCCACTCCACCCTGCCTGCACTCTCTTCTTCACCTCTATACCACACTCTCCATTACTTTGAACAGTTGACCCCAAATATTTAAACTCATCTACTTTCACCACTTCTACTCCTTGTAACTGCACTATTCCACTGGGCTCCCTCTCATTCACACACATGTACTCAGTCTTGCTTCTACTGACTTTCATTCCCCTTCTCTCCAAAGCATATCTCCACTTCTCCAGACTAGACTCAACTTGCTCTCTACTCTCACTACAGATCACGTCATCTGCAAACATCATAGTCCATGGGGACTCCTGTCTGATCTCATCTGTCAACCTGTCCATCACCACTGCAAACAAGAAAGGACTCAGAGCTGATCCTTGGTGTAATCCCACCTCCACCTTGAATAAGTCTGACATTCCGACTGCGCATCTCACCGCTGTCACACTATTCTTGTACATGTCCTGCACTACCCTAACATACTTCTCTGCCACTCCAGATTTCCTCATACAATGCCACAACTCTTCTCTTGGCACCCTATCATAAGCTTTTTCTAAGTCCACAAACACACAATGTAACTTTCTGTCCTTCTCTGTACTGAAAACCTGTGTACTGTACATGCACTTAATTGAATGCAACAACAGACATTAACTACGGAATTGTTACCATGATCTGTGCAATCTCCTCTGGATTATCACCATCAAGGTCAAATTTGAAGGTCACCATCTTCCTGTTGTGTGTTTCCAGTTGGCACTCTGCTACTCTGTCTCCCACATTGGAAATCTGCAAAATGTTTACCAAGGTTAAAATTGCTTAAAGGCAAAGAACTTCAGAAAGACTGTGGATACCATAGAGCCATACACTCAGAACGTTCAGCTTGGCTTTAGCAGTTTTCTCATGACGAGAACGGCTGCGCACAGATCGTCGCTGGTATCGCTTGAGTGAACGCCCCTCATGGAGGCCTCCTGATGTCGAATTTCCATCATTGCCGTCACTAAGTCCTGAAGCTGGATCTGAAAGGCAGCTAAAAGACACACGGTTCTATGAGCAACAACTGCTCAGAATTATGAACATCTAAACTGCTGCTCAACCAAGATTTTAAAAAAGAAAGTCTGTTCCCACCTTTCTACACATGATGGGACCAGTGTAGATCCTGCTGAATGCTCGACTGCCGCTGGCTGTGGAACACTCACAGGAGGCTGGAAAACAAAGAATATCCGTTCAAACCAGACCATAAGAAGGAAAGGGCCAATACTCAAGTACTGAAATTATTTAATGAAGTAGAAAAATATTTGGTAAGTTGTAAATACATTTAATGTCCCATTTATTTAGCTCAGTCACAGCTGTCAAGTCATCACTATAGAGTGACGTTTCCATTTCAAAGACCTTCTGCAAACATGGATATGAATTGTAGTTTGTTTTCACATTAGGAAGTCTAAACATGTAGGTTAGTGTACGTGGGGTGCCATTCAGTGGATGATAGTCTGGAGAAGCATGTTCATGCATAATACAACACAATGACAATTAGGACTTTGGCCAGCATGGTCCTGCATGCACCCCGCGTAACCCTATAAATTTGGTATCCTTAGAAACCTTAGGATGTCTAGATTACAAAAATAACTGGTAACAGTAAAAGTGCCGGGACTCACTACTTTTACTGACCAATCCTAGCCAAAAGAAAATGACTGATGATGAAAATGATTATTTTTTCCCCACACAACATAAAAAGTTACCCAATTGTCATCTTTTAAGCAAATGCAACATATACAGGGCTGTGAAATGAAAACTGTGAAATCCGAGGAAAATTCACAGGGGGTCTGATATTTCAAATCAGAAATATACTGACAACGATAGTGGCCATTTCACAAGTGCCTGACATTACATATGCACAAACCAGGTGGAACATACCAATGAGTACAACGTGCTTCTTTTACCTTTCAGATCAAATCAAATCAATTTTATTTATATAGTGCCAAATCACAACAAACAGTTGCCCCAAGGCGCTTTATATTGTAAGGCAAGGCCATACAATAATTACGGAAAAACCCCAACGGTCAAAACGACCCCCAGTGAGCAAGCACTTGGCAACAGTGGGAAGGAAAAACTCCCTTTTAACAGGAAGAAACCTCCAGCAGAACCAGGCTCAGGGAGGGGCAGTCTTCTGCTGGGACTGGTTGGGGCTGAGGGAGAGAACCAGGAAAAAGACATGCTGTGGAGGGGAGCAGAGATCAATCACTAATGATTAAATGCAGAGTGGTGCATACACAGCAAAAAGAGAAAGAAACACTCAGTGGATCATGGGAACCCCCCAGCAGTCTAAGTCTATAGCAGCATAACTAAGGGATGGTCCAGGGTCATCTGATCCAGCCCTAACTATAAGCTTTAGCAAAAAGGAAAGTTTTAAGCCTAATCTTGAAAGTAGAGAGGGTGTCTGTCTCCCTGATCTGAATTGGGAGCTGGTTCCACAGGAGAGGAGCCTGAAAGCTGAAGGCTCTGCCTCCCATTCTACTCTTACAAACCCTAGGAACTACAAGTAAGCCTGCAGTCTGAGAGCGAAGCGCTCTATTGGGGTGATATGGTACTATGAGGTCCCTAAGATAAGATGAGACCTGATTATTCAAAACCTTATAAGTAAGAAGAAGAATTTTAAATTCTATTCTAGAATTAACAGGAAGCCAATGAAGAGAGGCCAATATGGGTGAGATATGCTCTCTCCTAGTCCCTGTTAGTACTCTAGCTGCAGCATTTTGAATTAACTGAAGGCTTTTCAGGGAACTTTTAGGACAACCTGATAATAATGAATTACAATAGTCCAGCCTAGAGGAAATAAATGCATGAATTAGTTTTTCAGCATCACTCTGAGACAAGACCTTTCTAATTTTAGAGATATTGCGCAAATGCAAAAAAGCAGTCCTACATATTTGTTTAATATGCGCATTGAATGACATATCCTGATCAAAAATGACTCCAAGATTTCTCACAGTATTACTAGAGGTCAGGGTAATGCCATCCACAGTAAGGATCTGGTTAGACACCATGTTTCTAAGATTTGTGGGGCCAAGTACAATAACTTCAGTTTTATCTGAGTTTAAAAGCAGGAAATTAGAGGTCATCCATGTCTCTATGTCTGTAAGACAATCCTGCAGTTTAGCTAATTGGTGTGTGTCCTCTGGCTTCATGGATAGATAAAGCAGGGTATCATCTGCGTAACAATGAAAATTTAAGCAATGCCGTCTAATAATACTGCCTAAGGGAAACATGTATAAAGTGAATAAAATTGGTCCTAGCACAGAACCTTGTGGAACTCCATAATTAACCTTAGTCTGTGAAGAAGATTCCCCATTTACATGAACAAATTGTAATCTATTAGATAAATATGATTCAAACCACCGCAGCGCAGTGCCTTTAATACCTATGGCATGCTCTAATCTCTGTAATAAAATTTTATGGTCAACAGTATCAAAAGCAGCACTGAGGTCTAACAGAACAAGCACAGACATGAGTCCACTGTCTGAGGCCATAAGAAGATCATTTGTAACCTTCACTAATGCTGTTTCTGTACTATGATGAATTCTAAAACCTGACTGAAACTCTTCAAATAGACCATTCCTCTGCAGATGATCAGTTAGCTGTTTTACAACTACCCTTTCAAGAATTTTTGAGAGAAAAGGAAGGTTGGAGATTGGCCTATAATTAGCTAAGATAGCTGGGTCAAGTGATGGCTTTTTAAGTAATGGTTTAATTACTGCCACCTTAAAAGCCTGTGGTACATAGCCAACTAATAAAGGTAGATTGATCATATTTAAGATCGAAGCATTAATTAATGGTAGGGCTTCCTTGAGCAGCCTGGTAGGAATGGGGTCTAATAGACATGTTGATGGTTTGGAGGAAGTAACTAATGAAAATAACTCAGACAGAACAGTCGGAGAGAAAGAGTCTAACCAAATACCGGCATCACTGAAAGCAGCCAAAGATAACGATACGTCTTTGGGATGGTTATGAGTAATTTTTTCTCTAATAGTTAACATTTTATTAGCAAAGAAAGTCATGAAGTCATTACTAGTTAAAGTTAAAGGAATACTCGGCTCAATAGAGCTCTGACTCTGTCAGCCTGGCTACAGTGCTGAAAAGAAACCTGGGGTTGTTCTTATTTTCTTCAATTAGTGATGAGTAGTAAGATGTCCTAGCTTTACGGAGGGCTTTTTTTATAGAGCAACAGACTCTTTTTCCAGGCTAAGTGAAGATCTTCTGAATTAGTGAGACGCCATTTCCTCTCCAACTTACGGGTTATCTGCTTTAAGCTGCGAGTTTGTGAGTTACACCACGGAGTCAGGCACAGATCACAGGGTATGGCCTTCATACAAAACTCCATGTTGAAGGTTGTAATGATATACTCTTGACCTACTTCATGTGTGGCCTCTTCTGTTAGTCGCAGCCATTCTTTGACAATTTTGTATTCTGTAATAGGGTGGTTAAAGACAGGGTAGTAATCCAATGTTGTTATAGGCCATAGTGAGTCCCATATTTTTAATGTTACATTTATTTTTGTAATCTAGACATTCTAAGCTTTCTAATGATACCAAATTTATAAGACTGCAGGCGGGGCAGGGGCCATGGATGTGGGACCATGCTGACCCATGGCCTAAAAATTGAATTGGCGAGCTGACAGCAGATAACAGAGATACTTGGGAAAACCTTATCAAGCCATGAGCTTGCTGTGCAGAGGTGTTTTTGGTAATGCAAAGAAAGAGAATGAAGATTCAAGTCTTCACAGTCGCAATGCTTCCTGTCTTAATGAATGGTTCTGAGAAATTTGGGGTAGGTCATGGTCTAGTGGTTAAGGTGTTGGGCTTGAGACCAGAAGATCCTGGGTTCAAATCCCCACCTGATTGGAAAATCACTAAGGGCCCTTGGGCAAGGTCTTTAATCCCCTATTGCTCCCAGTGTGTAGTGAGCGCCTTGTATGGCAGCACCCTGACATCGGGATGAATGTGAGGCATAATTGTAAAGCGCTTTGAGCGTCTGATGCAGATGGAAAAGCGCTATATAAATGCAGTCCATTTACCATTTGTTTGGAGATGGTCAAATGCCTTTGGTACTAGGTCTGTTCAGATAATTCTTTGAATGACTTTTTAAAAAAAGCATTAGGTAGGGAGAATCAAATGAGGACTACCATTTGCATGTTGAGAAAACATCAGCTATGATATTTTGGCCATGCGCTGCATTTTTCTGGGGATGATCCAACAGAGGTGTCTCACTGTTGACGAATGATTAAATGGAAAAGACCTAAGAGAGGCCAACATTTTCCTGTCGCACATATATGGCTACTTCTGGGTGATGGGGATGTACCAGTTGTCTGCCTGGGTGGTTGACATCCAGGACTTAACTCTAACGTGGTGGATGCTGCGACATGTAGCACCAGCACACGAGGCCGAACCTAAGAACTATGTGTAAATTATAATACATGACCATTATTCTGTCTAGTTAGATGCAACCACCCTGTTGGCAGTTACAGTATAATAATGTGCATGCAAACATGAAATACATATGAGGTAGAAAATTATAGCCTTCTGATTAGATTTTTAAAACAATCAGTGATAAGGATCTGAAGGTCAGTCACACTGAAGACACTCCTTTTTCCCAGGAATCAGTCAACACATCAAATTCAATTCATAAAAAAGATCATTAAGGTATGTTTCTGTAGTAATCGACATGCAGACTACATTGTTAAGGCTATCTGCTGGGGATCTCATGAATTATTGCATTACAAAAATTAAAGGTGAATTCTGATTTTTTACACTGACTCCTATTCTGAGATGTTTTTCGGTTCAACTCGTTCTTCTGCCTCATTGGTAAACAATGAAGGCTGTTCTGGGATCAACATGTGGATCAGATATGGATGCACTGTGGTAACCCTGAAACAAGAGTCATCGGGAGATGATATATCTCCCTGGTCCCCACAAATCAATAAAACAAAGTGTCAGGGGATCACCCAACTACACCCTTACACAAAATATGAATTAAATTGGTCAACTGGTTTTTGAGATATTGCAATAACAAGGGTGGCAATGACAATATCTTCAATATCTCACTATGACTTTGAAATGGACTCCAAGGTCACTGTAATCGACTGCTGTCGGGGGCATCATCCATGTACACCCTTAGCTAAATGTGAATGAAGTGGTTCTTGAGGTTATTACGCTAACAAGCAAAAATAGACGGACATACTGACTCCCCTCTATTTCATACCAGGCGATAAAAAAAAAAAGGAGAAGCCAAAAAGATGCTCCTGTACAATTTATAATTCTAACATGTTCTGCAAACAACATTAATTGTTTGAAGTTGAATCACATACTGACATTTTGTGCTCTGGACAGTACCTGCACAACAGAGAGGCATGTGGCCTGATAGAGGAAGTTAAGATTCTCTTCGTTCAGTGGAGGAGACAGGACAGGAGAGCTTGGCTCATTGCCCCAAGACTAACAGTCATGCAGAAATAAACATCATGCAGAGAATAGGGGGAAGGAAGGAAGGAAGAGAAATAAAAAAAAATCATAACTGTGTGAGATGTGCCAGGAGAAAACAGACTGTCACAAACAAAAGGGGAGCAAAGGAGCAGAAACAACAGCTTACAATGGCTGTTGTCACCATGCATTTTAACAGGAGATACAAGAAACCTGCACAGTAAATATGAGTGTGTGTGTGTGTGTGTGTGTGTGTGTGTGTGTGTGTGTGTGTGTGTGTGTGTGTGTGTGTGTGTGTGTGTGTGTGTGTGTGTGTGTGTGTGTGTGTGTGTGTGTGTGTGTGTGTGTGTGTCACCTGAAGCTGTTGAGTTCCAGCCTGTGCTTTTGGCTGATTGGTGTTGTGAGACATCACTGTGCTCTCTGGCTGATGTGAGCTAACAGACTGGGGAGGTACTACCACTTGTTGGTTGGGTACTACAACTTGTTGGCTGGGTACCTGCAAGGGTAAAGGCAATATAAAAACAGAATGAGAGAAATGATACAACTCAAAGCATACATCCATATTGGTATTAAGGCTACTTCAAGAAAAAACTAATTTCCTTCTAAACTAACACAAATGCTTATTTTGACTCCAACACAACAAACACTTACCTGTTGGGTAGGACAGCTTTAAAAATCAAAACCTGTTTTTTATTTTACAGTGGAGGGTGTTAGGGCACTGTTCTGTTACCAGAATGTCCTTGCAAGGCCACAGAAACAATTTTTTTTTTCCTCTGAGTGCCATGAATTCCACTGCCACAAAGCCTAGTACAAGTCAATCAAAATTTGCCAAACTGACTAAAGACCGAGTCTGCCATGCAGACCATTGTAGGCAATAACACTGTTGCCTAGGACACATTGTCCAAAATGTTTCAGTCTAGTTAGAAATGGTAACAGGAAAATGGGACTTTTTATCTACCTGAGGGGGAAGCGATGGTTGGTAGTAAACTCCATACTATAAAAAAAAAGCAAAAGCAGAGGGTAAGACTGTAAAAGAGAAAGATGGAAATGAAAGAAAACATAAGCTCATGGAACTTGGGAAAATCTGCTGCCTTCAACACAGCAGAGTGAAAGACTGCATGAGCTTAAATCAAGTTCACACCTGGCAAGGACCTATTGGCATTCTCAACTTGCTGCAACAATGCAGAAGCCTGAACTGCGTGCATATTCAGCACACCCCGACTTCACGATTAGTTGTGATTAGACCCATGAAAGATTGCAACCTTTCAACACAAAGTGTTCAACTTACTGTTGAGCTGTGCTTAGAAAGGAAAAAAATACAGATATCAAAGACTTGTGGTACAACATACCTGCTGAGATGTCACTGAAAGGGGCTGGCTATTTGGTCCAACAGCGATAACTTCAGGTTGTACAGCTTGTACCTGCGGTTGAACCTTTTGCACCACAAAGATAAAAAGAACCACAATCAGGGACTCGAGATGCTGCAACCCGCTAATCAGATTCTCACATTCTCACTTATTTAGCCGATAAAGTGGATATTGTTTTGTTAAACTTCAACACAAACAGCTGAATCTGTCATAACTCTTGACTACTTAGTGTGGTGCCTAAGTGTCATCTGCTACACAGTGGTGCTCAGGGCCCAACCTGTGATGGCTTACGTAAGCGGGTCCTTAGAGTGTCCCGTCTTTGAGTAAAGATGATGATCTCTCATTGGTGTAAAAACAGCCCTTTCATTGTTGTTAAAGCAGTTGTGTTAGCACACTGAAGCTTAGAGACCTCAAGATGGCCAACTCCTGGTAGCTGGGTAAATCTATTTTTGGTCCTGTTTGTACACTGAGTAAGAGGCAGCTGCTTTGGTGCACCACCTCCTTTTCATAGTGGTCAGATGTCACCCACTAAATGATGTTAGGGCTGGGCTACCGACTCTGATCTTCAGATTTAGAAAAAAGGTTCCCTCAAAATTAGACAAATATTGAATATTGTGAAATTTACAACAGAAAAAATGTTTATACCACAAGCACAAAAACAACAACAACAACAACAGACCATAAACTACCGTATCCAGCACAGAGAGCAGTCATTCTCAACCGAGCCAATGCCAAGTGCTTTGCATCAACAGCTGCCCATTCTCCCCACCAAAAGTCATCAATAGACTGGATCCTAACATGCATTAACATTTCCAGGTCTACTGGCATCCAGTATTAAAGAGGAACTGGAATTTTTCAACATGGACTCCATTTTTTTAGGTTTTGTGTTCAAATTTTCACTAAGGACAATAACAGTGTTAATTGGCCAAGTATTGCGTTATAACACTAACATCGCCAACGGCTTAATTGCTATGCAATGTATGCCTACAGAGCAAGGTAAAAACCCCAAAGTAAACCACTTCCTGTCACCACTAAACTGATGAAAATGCCATTAGAAGTATCTGGTGACACGGCAAGGATCTCTACAGCGTTACACATGCCTTTTCACCTTAAGCCCCTTTCACACCGGGGCTGCTCCCAGTTGCTTCCTGTGGTGTCATGACGACGCAGGAATTCCTGCGTCAGGTGCGCGCAGCAGGGGGCAGAGAGGAGATGAGAATGCAGCCTGCAGGTTCTCTGCACAGAGAAGTCAGAGTGCACAGTTTGGTTGCAGACAGACTGTGCACTCTGACTTCTTTTCTACTTGTGCTGAGCTGCAGGGCTGCGCTCTGAGTTCTGTTATAGTTTATCTTTCCTCCCTTGACCGCGAGATGCGCGTGCGCACGATCCGTCATTGAGCAAATGTGGAGATGTCTGGAGTTCTATTTGATGTTGACATGTCCTGGACTTGTCCTTTTTTTTTTTTTTTTTAACTGTGATGAGAGTCTGAGAAGAGAAAGGAACTAACCGCCTGCAGACAATTGTTTTTCTTTTCTTTCCTCCTTTGACCGCGAGATGAGCGTGCGTGCGAACGAACCGTCAAGCAAATGTGGAGATGTCTGGAGTTCTACTTGATGTTGACATGTCCTGTCTCAGGACTTGTCCTTTTTTTTTTTTTTTTTTTTTTTTAACTGTGATGTGAGCGTTTGAACAGAGAAGGAGGAACTAATGCCTGCAGCCAGACTTTTTTTTTTTTTTTTAATTGTTCACATGTGCACGTGTGAACGAACGTCCATGAGTGGACTAGAGATGTCTGGACTTTTTACTGGATATTTCTGGCAGTCAGTCTGCATTTTTTTTTTCTGTGGTCTTTTTTTTTTTCAGCATGTAGTTTTTACTGCATTAGGTACACGGTATAAAAACAATCCTGCGTGATTTATACTGCGGGAACAATGGAACACAGCAGGAATCAAATTGGCTTCCGCGTCACGCCGGTAACGCCTCTTTGCCCCGACTTGCGCTGGAACCACTTCCTTTCCTCGTCGAGCACAGGACGCCAAAAAAATTAAATAGGTTTAATTTTTCGCCGCCCGACTTGCTTCCTCCTTTGCGCCCCTCGCGCTGTTGTGGCATCGAGCTGCATCGTCTCGGCACTGAGTTGCTTTCACGCGGTGTAGTCATAATGACGCACGGCGCAACCGGGAGCACCCCTGGTGTGAAAGGGGCTTTAGACTGATTGTATAGGCAGCGACTTACAACAAGAATGAGCCCCTCATCAACATATGACTTGTACGGACTTAGTGGAAAAGAGGTAAGAAAATGGTCACTTATCAGTGAAGCAGAAGCCCAAGTTGAATGCATAAACATCTAACAAAAATAGGGCCCAAAATGAAAAATACTGAGTTCCTCATAACTTCCAAAAGCTAATAAGTCACAATATTCCCAATAGGTTGCTGGCCTTCAAGGGTAGCCTTAACAGCAGTAGTTCATGGGCTGTACTGAGTGGGAGTACATTTTCTGATTCCTTTCCCCATAAAAAAAGTTTTCTCAGGCACATTGTGACAATCTGTTGAGTGCTTGAAGGAAAAAATAGATGCCTTACTCAAAGCAAGAATGTCCAGGCTAGTGAATACTCTGAATCAAGACAGTGTTTATGACAGGCCCAATCATAAACAACTTCATTTTGCACAGTCACATAAATGTAAAAAATTAACATTTATGATGGCAAAGGCGAGGTGACATTCCATGTCCCAACAGCCAGGGGCTGTGAGCATAGACCGGGCCGCCGGGCCACCCGCCCTCGACCGCCACCCAATCCTCTCTGCACCTGACCCCCATGGCCAGGGTGGGATGAGTCCCTTAGGATGGTGTTGGCTCTCCTGAGACAGTAAGAGCCATGAAGGTCCCCCAGTGTGGGTAGAGGGCACCCAATGATCTTCTCTGCCATTGTGGTAACCTCTGGACCTCTTTCCTGTTTGCCACCGTGCAGCTGGCAAACCACATACAGAGACAGTATGTGAGGATTCTCTCCATGGTAGACCGGTAAAAAGACACTAGCAATCTCTGGTTTATGTTATTTTTCCTGAGGATTCTCAGAAAGTGAAGTCTTTGTTGTTCCTTCTTTACCAAGTGGGTGGTGTTCCTGACCCAGGTTAGTTTCTCATCTATGTGGACTCCCAGGAAACTGAAGTCCTGGACCCTTTCCACTCAGGTCCCCCAATGATAATGGGCTGAATGTCTGTCTGTTTCTCCTCAAGTCTATGATTAGCTCCTTGGTTTTGGGTGTGTTCAGAAGCAGGTTTACCACACCCTCAACTGTTTCATCTCCTCCCGGTAGGCAGACTCATCTCCTCCAGTGATACAGCCTACTTCTGTGGTGTCATCCGCATACTTATTAAAGGTATTGCTGGTGTGGATAAAGCTGTAGTCAGAGATGTTTAGGGTGAAGAGCAGCGGGCTAGGCACACAGCCTTGAGGGGAACCAGTAGTGCAGAGTGTTAGAGCTGTTAGAGCTGTGGATACGTGGGGTCCAATCCTGACTCTCTGTGAGCAATCTGACAAAGTCCTTAATCCAAAGACATATGGAATGAGGTAGACCGAGGTTCAGCAGTTCACCTGCTAGTGTTGGGACGGAGAGTTTGTCTGCCTATCTGCAGCAGTGCTGTGTGAAGATGTGTCAACTGGGGGAGCTGAAGATGGCACTGCTGTCATTGATACGGTTGCAAATGAATATCCAATCTGTTGTTAACTTTTAGGATCAATCATTATTTCAATATTTACTTTTTTTGACAACCTCAAGTGCGACTAAAAGTAAGTCCCTTCAGCTTCTCCACTGGTTCACTTGGGGTCGCCTCAGCAGATCCGAGGTGGATCTGTATGTTACTCTACCTGTGACTAAAGTGACTGAAAACAATGCAGGGCTTTAAGGATGAAAATTACTCACCACTGACAACTGCTGTTGTGCCAGGTCATTTTGTGCCTGAAGGAAAGATGACTGAGGCTGCAGCTGCTGACTGGGAGAACTATAAGATACACTAGACTGAGTAGGCTGGGCCTCAGGGAGGATGGAGGACACAGTTCTTTCTCCCATGTGAATGGCTGTTGGAGCAAGGATTAAGAGAAGGCAAAATGTATATTCAAGAGTCTATTGTGCCACCATGCAGTAGGACGCAATGATGCATTTAACTCTAGATTATCAATGACACACACCCCCACCAGTTTGCTGTAGCTGTTGGTCAATCCCAGGATCATCTGACTCTGGCAGGACTGCAGTCACACCCTGACCCTGAACTGGGACTTGCCCCGCTGACTGAGGGGCATAAGGACTCCCCTGTGCCATTTTGGTCAACTGGGACGTTTGAGTTTGATAACTGTTACTCTGAGCATTCTGTTGAGATGCAGGCTGGGCAGAAATCTGTGTACTGTGTTGTTGGTTTGGTTGGGGAAGGCCATAGGAAGTAGGCTGTTGCACTGCTTGGGGTAGAGGGGCTTCTGTGCTTGATTGTTGGCCCGATTGCTGTGTTGCCAGTAATTGACTCTGATGTTCTTCTTCCAAAATTCGTTTTTCCTGATCTTCTCTGACCTGTAAGAAAATCCGCGGAAAATATAATGAACTCCCTCCAAAGAGCATCAACAAGCAATGCCTGAACATCACAGTACAATCATAACATGCATACATCAGGGCTGTGAAATGTAAATCATGAAATCCGAGGAAAATTTGTGGTGGGTCAGCCCCCCAGGACCTGGGGTCAAGGGCCCGTGAGGTCCCAGAAACCAAATTCATTTTGTATCTCATGATACATTTTCAACATCTCCTAGAAGAAAAAAAATATATATATATCAAAAGAAGCGCATATTTAAATAATCCTTTGATTCAACCTTTCATTTGAATTGTCAATCATAATGTTGAAATAACAGAATATGACATGGAAATAGGACCTGGAATGATTTTCCTTTTAACTGTAAACCAAATTATGCATTAACTCAGAACAATTAAACTACATGAAATTCATGAAGACTGAAAAGACTGTTAAAGCATTTCAAAAACCACAGCTAAAGCTTGTAGAATATTTTGAAAATCATGGAACAATATCAATAACATAGATTAAAGTAAAAGTCACAAATTCTTGTGTGAATTCCTGTAAATCCATTCAAAGCCACAGTCTTTTTTTTCTAATGACAGAAAGTCTACATTAATAAAAAGTCACATAATCTTGTCAGAAATCCTGTTTGAACAGCACAATGTTTATTTTCCGGGGAGAGAAAAATTCTTACCATGTTTCTTGAGGGCACAAGACGCAGTTCGCTATTCCCGTTTGTTTTATCTTTCAGTTCATAAAGATGACTTTAAATTCAAGCCAGCGCCAATTCCACGGATTCTTGATTCGTTATCCAACTTTTCCACACCGCCTTTCGCCATCTTCTCTCTGTCCAATGTTGCTCCATGACACAGACATACTGCAAAATTCTTCTTTGAAAAAGTTGATAGCTCTAAAAAGTATGCGATGTCCACATGCTACGTTTAGCTTAAAAACAGCAGCCTACAGCAGGAGGCACACAGCGTCATCGTAGCAACCAACCAGCCCCGCTTTACGACAACTGTCGTAACCAACAGCCACGCTTTGAGTGAGCCACTCCTTGGACTTCCGCGGATCCGAGGAAACAGATTTGGATTCACTATACAGATCAGTGTCTGCGGACTTATAAAACTTGCACGATGTGGTAAAAAACAAGAACGCTTTGCGATAGGCATTTTAAAAACTCTGACGATCACAATTACAGAGTAACCCCCCGCCCATGAATAAATCCGCAGAATTCATTGGATTCGTGGAGTTTTCACAGCCCTGATACATACATACCAGTACTTACATTTGATGAAAACCAAGCCCAACACCTTAAATGATATTAAAGAGAAACCTTAGATGCACAAATGAGGAAGTACAGACCTGCTGTCGCTGTGTTCTCTTACGACAGATCAGAGACACCCTGTCCTTCACAGCCTTAGCAATGGTCTTATGGTCTCCTTCACACACATAACCAGACTCCACCTGAACAACAAGCAAAAGAAAATTTGAATGTAATGAGGGCAAATGAAAATAGAGATTGAGATCTTAGCCATTTAAACCAATTTTCAATAGATAATTTGTAATCGTGACAGTATTAAGTCAGATATTGAGTTTTATTATGTTCCGACCTAGAGCTAATGAATGAAGCATTAAAAATTTTAATTCACCATTTCCTGAGCCACATCCTCTGGGACATCTTTGCAAAGGTCAAAGGAAAACTCAATAGCCTCATTGTCTTTGTATTTTCCCTTGAGCTTCTTTACGTCCTCAATTCTCAGCCACAGTTTAATAGCCTCCATCTCGCCATCATCCTCCTCTGCCAACTCCACGCGCACCCCTGTATCCTCCTGGAAGAAGGCATGGTTCAGAAGGTCCTTGATTGAGTACCTAAACAGAGAGAGGTAAGCACTGAGTAGACAAAGACATAAAAGGTATGTGGTTCACAGAGAGTCAGACTTTCCTAAGGGTGACCTAACAGGAACTGCTCTGCATTCTGCTCTCTGAGGTAAGAACAATGAGCGTACACACACAAACAGGGCTTTCTTTACACTCTGCTTTGGTAAGAACACAACTCCTTTGCCAAGGATGCCAAAAGTACCCTCCTTATGAAACTGAATGTGGACAATGAGAATTATTATTATTTTATATTTAAAAAATGGTGGTTAACTAGAAGTACAAGTAATTCTTACATAGGCCCCGAGGCCCATTGATGCTGGTGGATGTCATCGGATTACACAGCATGCTGTGGTTTAGAGTCTACAACTCCCCCTTAATGAGATCATAGGTTACTTCTCAAGCCATGGCCAGTACCCACTTACAACTGGGTGTACTGGGACAATGAAAATTAAGACAAGTCCAAAGACACAAATGGGTGACAGCAAATCAAACATAGGTCAACACATTGTTAAACCAGTGGATAAGACCAGGGGTGGCCAAGTTTGGTCCTCGAGAGCCACCTTCCTGACACTCTTAGTTGTGTCCCTGCTCCAACACACCTGAATCCAATGAAAGGCTCATTAAAAGTCTTCTAACGAGTCTTTCATTGGATTCAGGTGTGCTGGAGCAGGAGACAACCAAAAGTGTCAGGAAGGTGGCTCTCGAGGACCGAACTTGGCCACCCCTGGATTAGACAATAAAAGCAATAATCATTGAAGTAACCAAGTACCAAAACAATTACTTGCAGTACTTATGAAAATGAGAGCTTTGTCTGATGCTAGATATAATATACAAACCTGCATTACAATACACACAAGCACAGATTACTGAATATGCATGCAAGCATCAACAAATGCATGGATTCAATTCAATTTCAATTTATTTTCATTTATATAGTGCCAAATCACAACAAGGTTGCCTGAAGACGCTTCACTACAATGCACATATGTCAAGATAGCAACAACCAGCTTTTAGTCTTTTAAATTTTCTGGTTTTATACAGTTGTTTTGTTTTAGTTGATTTTATATACCTATGTTAAAATTTTATGTTACTGGTTTTATTATCACTGTTTTCCTGCTGTTGTCACTCTTGTCTCAAAGACGCCTTTCTCTTCACCCGTGCACTGCATGGAGTGTTAATCGCTCACCCAGCAAAGTGCAGGACTGGAAGAATGTGTTACAATTTTACGGAATTAAAAAGGAAAATCAAAAACTTAAGACTCACTGGTGGTGACTGGCCTGGCCTTCAGTGTGGCTGGACAAGAGGGTTACAGTGCAGTGCAGAGGAGCAGATTCCCCTCAGCCTGGAGATCGGTGGTTGCTTTTGGGTGTTTCTAGATGAAGATGAATTCCCTCCACAAGTGACAGCCTTGCCACCCTGGCCTTTGCCATCTTTTTCAGTAACAAAAGCAGCATTCAAACTTTGTTGACTGTCATTCAGAAGTGGCGAGTATGGTCACATGTGGAAATGAATGATACTGCATTTCAGAAGCCATAACTACAAAAGCTGGATGGTGTTTTTTTGCTTTTAAATTGGCTTAATGACACTTGCATGGGGGTGTTTTATTTCTGCAGTTTGCCCCTTACTGAATGATGATGAACACTTTAGCTGCCTCCTCACTCTAAGTACCTGGCTAAAAACAATGTTCAGACATTAGTGTTTTGTTTTTTTAATTGAAAATGTTACTTTTGAGAGCACAATTTTTAATTGTAATTTTTTGTTAAAGGCACATACAGCATCTACGCTAAAGCACAGCCGCTCTGCATTCTGTCCATCTGATCACAGCTGAGCTCAGAAACTAAACAGTGTAGGTCCTGATCAGTACTTTCAGACCTCTTAGAAAGACCAGGGGCTATGTGTGTGTGCGTGCATTTTTCCAGGTGTAACCGGAGTTGCATCAGGAAAGACAACTGGCGTAAAACGTGTGCTAAACCCCCTTTTGCCTACAAACTTGTGCGACTCTGAACAAGATGTATTTAGGATTCATACTACTGAATGTCCATCTGCTGCCATCCAAATCTATGAATGTGCAAACGATGCCATTAATATCATGTCTGTTGTGTGCAGGCCTTCAAGCTCCACTGTGGCCAGACTAAGAAGTTTGACTTCAGTTAGTTTAATAGCAGATGGTTTACACACACACACACACACACACACACACACACACACACACACACACAACTTTCTGGCTTTAACACGATAAGAAATCAGGAAAATAATTGTGGCAGTCAGTAACGGTTACTTTTTTTAGACCAAGCAGAGGAAAAAAAAATATGGACTCACTCAATTCTGAGGAATAAATTATGGAATCACCCTGTAAAATTTCATCCCCAAAACTAACACCTGCATCAAATCAGATCTGCTCGTTAGTCTGCATCTAAAAAGGAGTGATCACACCTTGGAGAGCTGTTGCACCAAGTGGACTGACATGAATCATGGCTCCAACACGAGAGATGTCAATTGAAACAAAGGAGAGGATTATCAAACTCTTTAAAGAGGGTAAATCATCATGCAATGTTGCAAAAGATGTTGGTTGTTCACAGTCAGCTAAGGAAAAGGAAACGTGGAAACTGAATGAACATCCTCGGAGGATGTTCATTCAGTTGTTTAATTTTGTAGAAAAAAAGCAGATCACAGACATGACACAAAACTAAAGGTCATTTCAAATGGCAATTGAAACAAAGGAGAGGATTATTAAACTCTTAAAAGAGGGAAATCATCACGCAATGTTGCAAAAGATGTTGGTTGTTCACAGTCAGCTGTGTCTAAACTCTGGACCAAATACAAACATGGGAAGGTTGTTAAAGGCAACATACTGGTAGACCAAGGAAGACAGTCAACGCGTCAAGACAGAAAACTTAAAGCAATATGTCTCAAAAATCGAAAATGCACAACAAAACAAATGAGGAACGAATGGGAGGAAACTGGAGTCTGTGACCGAACTGTAAGAAACCACCTAAAGGAAATGGGATTTACATACAGAAAAGCTAAACGAAAGCCATCATTAACACCTAAACAGAAAAAAACAAGGTTACAATGGGCTAGGAAAAGCAATCGTGGACTGTGGATGACTGAATGAAAGTCATATTCAGTGATGAATCTCGAATCTGCATTGGGCAAGGTGATGATGCTGGAACTTTTGTTTGGTGCCGTTCCAATGAGATTTATAAAGATGACTGCCTGAAGAGAACATGTAAATTTCCACAGTCGATGATATGGGGCTGCATGTCAGGTAAAGGCACTGCGGAGATGGTTGTCATTACATCATCAATAAATGCACAAGTTTACGTTGATATTTTGGACACTTTTCTTATCCCATCAATTGAAAGGATGTTTGGGGATGATGAAATCATTTTTCAAGATGATAATGCATCTTGCCATAGAGCAAAAACTGTGAAAACATTCCTTGCAAAAAGACACATAGGGTCAATGTCATGGCCTGCAAATAGTCCGGATCTTAATCCAATTGAAAATCTTTGGTGGAAGTTGAAGAAAATGGTCCATGACAAGGCTCCAACCTGCAAAGCTGATCTGGCAACCGCAATCAGAGAAAGTTGGAGCCAGATTGATGAAGAGTACTGTTTGTCACTCATTAAATCCATGCCTCAGAGACTGCAAGCTGTTATAAAAGCCAGAGGTGGTGCAACAAAATACTAGTGATGTGTTGGAGCGTTCTTTTGTTTTTCATGATTCCATCATTTTTTCCTCAGAATTGAGTGAGCCCATATTTTTTTTTCCCTATGCTTGGTCTAAAAAAGTAACCGTTACTGACTGCCACAATTTTTTTTCCTGATTTCTTATAGCGTTTCTTAAAGCCAGAAAGTTGCCATTTGAAATGACTTTAGTTTTGTGTCATGTCTGTGATCTGCTTTTTTTCTACAAAATTAAACAACTGAATGAACATCCTCCGAGGCCGGTGATTCCGTAATTTTTGCCAGGGGTTGTATATAGACGCACGCACGCACACGGCTGGGTAGGATTACTTTGAAAGAATACATGTGGATTACATGTATGTATGTACATACATTTGGATTACATTTAAAAGTAATCTTACACAACCTTTTATTTATATATATATATATATATATATATATATGGCTCAATATGCTAAACCGTTAAATTACACCTGAGGTACTTCATGAATGTGTTAATTAAATATGGATTGTTGAATAGAAATGTTTGTTCTTGTTAACACTAATGTAACTAATGTATATATAGTAAGCATAATTTGAGTGTATTTCGTTGCTCATAAAATGAAGAAAAATTGAAAAGAAACCATTTCGAACCAACCTCAAGGCAACTGCATTGTGAGTTAGTCAATAGAAAACCCATGAAATGAAAATTAAAGTAAATATAAGGCCGTTGAAATAATTTAAGTACAAAAAAATTTAAATTAAAAATGACCCTTGCGGATGTTACGCCGTCTGTCAAAATGAAGTGGGAGATATAAGCCCAGGTTACACATAGACGGTTTTGTCTGCAGGTAGTACATAGACCAAAGTTCGCGGTAGTAGTTCCGGCTGTTTTCGCGCGGTGGAAAGGGGCGGAGCATTTCGCCGGCGTTTTGAGTGCCGTACTAGCCGCAAATACGCGGATAAAATGCCGCTAAATCCGCCAAATAAAGCGAAGTTTTGACGCCGTAGCATCCGGCACACGTCAGGCAACGGGGGTTAATACTCAGTTCTATCCTTTACAATCGCAGGTTTAAGACGCGCGTGAGAATGGCGGTGTTCTGCTGTCGCCGATAATGCCCTGTGTACCACTGGATTTATCCAGGCATAATCCTGCGTTACTCCACAAACATTTGTTTATAGGCACCGCCCCCAGATAGTATAATAGACTGAAGCAGCTGTCACTGCAGGGGGAGGGAGTGACAGGGAGCTCACCTCTCAGCCTTTTCTTTTCTCTCTTTTTCCCCTCCTCAAAGTGTTGCTCGTTTCCACCACAGGGCTACCCCTGAACCAGACCTCTTGGTAAGTCCTTGCCGCTGCCAATTTTATTTTAGGAGGTATACTGGAGCTTCTCTGCAAAAATATCTGGAGCTGGCCGCGAGTGAGAGACCTGCATGCAGCGCGCTAGCGTTTTTATACTGACCGGCCGCCTATCGGCCGGTTGGGAACGCTGTTAACCAGGAGGTGGCATTAGAACCAGCGTACTGTCCGCTAGCGCCGCCGTTTGTCTGCCTCTGGCGCCGGTTAAAACGCCTTTGAGGACGCCGATGTGGGCTCTATTGCCGTTTTACACGCCGCTGGTTAGGGATACAACGCCGGTCGCCAATTACGGCGGTGTAAACTGCGGCACTACAGGAAAGGGCGGGATGACACTGCTTTTAAGTATCAAAGTATCAAACGCCGTTGTTTGCGCTGTCTCCGTCGTCAGGCCACTTCTCCAGGAGCGCTCCCGGAATTATTCGACACGTTGAATAATTTTTTCGACGATTCCCGGTGAAGCCGGAACCAAACCACGCCCCCACGCGCCGGTGTTAGATCCCTAAAACGGCCCGGAGGGGGCAAAATCTGTGCCAGGACACTTCCGGGAGAGTTTGCCGTCTATGTGTAAACGGGGCTATAGATGGTTAAAAGTCGCATAAACTATAGCTAACATGTACACTTAGATGGGCATTCTACTTAGAAATACACTCAACAAAAATATAAATGCAACACTTTTGGTTTTGCTCCCATTTTGTATGAGATGAACTCAAAGATCTAAAACTTTTTCCACATACACAATATCACCATTTCCCTCAAATATTGTTCACAAACCAGTCTAAATCTGTGATGAGCACTTCTTTGCTGAGATAATCCATCCCACCTCACATGTGTGCCATATCAAGATTCTGATTAGACACCATGATTAGTGCACAGGTGTGTCTTAGACTGCCCACAATAAAAGGCCGCTCTGAAAGGTGCAGTTTTATCACAGCACAATGCCACAGATGTCGCAAGATTTGAGGGAGCGTGCAATTGGCATGCTGACAGCAGGAATGTCAACCAGAGCTGTTGCTCGTGTATTGAATGTTCATTTCTCTACCATAAGCCGTCTCCAAAGGCATTTCAGAGAATTTGGCAGTACATCCAACCAGCCTCACAACCGCAGACCATGTGTAACCACACCAGCCCAGGACCTCCACATCCAGCATGTTCACCTCCAAGATCGTCTGAGACCAGCCACTCGGACAGCTGCTGGAACAATCGGTTTGCATAACCAAAGAATTCTGCACAAACTGTCAGAACCGTCTCAGGGAAGCTCATCTGCATGCTCGTCGTCCTCATCGGGGTCTCGACCTGACTCCAGTTCGTCGTCGTAACCGACTTTAGTGGGCAAATGCTCACATTCGCTGGCGTTTGGCACGTTGGAGGTGTTCTCTTCATGGATGATGCGAAGGAGATGTGTTGCACTGCATGAGGCAAATGGTGGTCACACTAGATACTGACTGGTATCCCCCCCAATTAAACAAAACTGCCACTTTCAGAGTGGCCTTTTATTGTGGGCAGTCTAAGGCACACCTGTGCACTAATCATGGTGTCTAATCAGAATCTTGATATGGCACACCTGTGAGGTGGGATGGATTATCTCAGCAAAGGAGAAGTGCTCACTATCACAGATTTAGACTGGTTTGTGAACAATATTTGAGGGAAATGGTGATATTGTGTATGTGGAAAAAGTTTTAGATCTTTGAGTTCATCTCATACAAAATGGGAGCAAAACCAAAAGTGTTGCGTTTATATTTTTGTTGAGTATATGTATTCTCCGATATACATCATCAATTTGTATAAAAGATACGCGTATTAAGAAATTATAACAAGTTGAAAACAATCTGAGAATTGTCCGTCAAAATTAACATCCGCAAGGTTCCATACTCATATTATAAATTTCACTTTTCCATAATGGAAAAGTGAAATTTTTTAAGTTAATAGTTAATGAGTTATCTTGAGCTTTGTGGTTTATGAAAGAAATGTGTACTACAATTTCAAACTAGTTTGCAATAAAAACACGTAACTTGAAAAATTGACCTTTGTGTTACACTTTCATAACAGTTTAACATATTGTGAGCTATATATATATATATATACACACACACACACGTTACGTTCAAGGATTTTTTTTCCTCCTGTATATTGGCCTCACAACCTAAACATCACTTAACACCTAGGGTCACAAGGTCTGTTTGGCTCAGTTGCAGCTGTTAACATTAATATGAGCCGCCTATGAAAACAGATACTCTGCCATACTGAGGATCTGCAAGCTATCAAAAATAAACATAGGAATTTGGAATGCAAGTAGCATTACTGAAGGCAGGTAGCATATTGTGAAATGCATACTTGCTTGGCTGGTTATAGATATGCTCTGTCAGCTGACAAAACATTATTCAAATGAATAAGCATATCTGGAATTTCTGTTTGATACTGTAGTGAAACATACCCAGGGCTACAAGTTTGGACTTTTTCAGCTGATAATGTTATTAATTAATTTAATAAACAAATAGAGGATATTAATAATAAAATAACCACGCCTTCTTGGGACACATTAAGAAGTCTTTTGGGATTTTATATACATATATACACATATATATACATATATACATACACACACACGGTCTGTTAGAAAAGTATCCGACCTTTTTATTTCTTTTCAAAAACCATATGGATCTGAATCATGTGTGATTGCATCAGCCAAGCTTGAACCTTTGTGCGCATGCGTGAGTTTTTCATGCCTGTCGGTTGCGTCATTCGCACTGGTGAGCAGGCTTTGTGTGAGCAGTGGTCCACCCTCTCGTCGGATTTTATTGTGAATAAATGTCTGAATGATTTGGAGCTTTGCTGCATCAATTTTTTCCAGAAACTGTGACAGACCTCCAGGTGGACACCATTCGGAAAATTCAGATGGCTTTCAGGGATGATTTTATGAGGATTACACAGATTAAGGAGTTGCTCCAGCCGGTTTAAAGACCGCCCACAGGTCTGAGAGCGCAGCCACGCTCCGAGCGCCGATCAAACAGGCTGAATCAACCAGATCATTTTCCAACGTGAAGGCTTTGTTGATCCGGGATGTCGTCTGACTTTTACAAAAGGCAGAAGGCATGGATATCAGCACTTTTCGGCACATTCCACTGTTACAGGAGTTTTTTCATGGAAAGAGAAGCGGAGGGATGCGCCACGGAGCCGTTCATGGCGCGGCACAAACCACCTCCGCGTTGGTCTCACAGGACGGCTTTGAGATGGCTTTCAGACGGC